>NC_056741.1:523016132-523041132 GCF_019279795.1 Protopterus annectens
CTTAGTGCTTTGCTATATTTTAAAAAGAAAAAGAGCTTTTTTTTCTGGAATACAATTTTTTGTGAGGAAAGGACCATGTTCTTTCTCCTTGGCTTATAGTTAGTAGGGGGTGCAAGACTGGGGAGCATTACAGGGCACCAGAATTGCTAGCTAAGGCTCTGTGTTGCACACAAGCTTTCAGTCTTTTCTAGAAGTCTCTAAGATGAGTTCTTCTCACCTGCCAGATAAAGTTCAGTAAAAGGTGTAACTTGTAAGCTGGAAACCACTTTTTTTCCATTCTTCTTCCCAAAATGACCAGATGAGCTATCCTGATTATTTTTTTGCATCAACAAATGTATTGCATACTGTCATCATTTGGACTGATAGAGATGAATTTCATAAAGCTGTATCATTTTAAACTCTGCCATTTACAATGGCACATCGCCTAAAGTCAGTTATTAGAGCAACATGCCTCCCACCAGTTATTCAAAAATTAAGAAAAATATAAAGGTAATTTGGCCATCCTAACTATATAAATGATATGAAAAGAAACCTTGATGATCACAAGAGGTGCAATCATCTGTGCAAGAGTAATAAATAATTGTGATATTATAGTTGAGGAAAAAAAGGCAGTGAATATATTTCCTGCAGCACGATGCATCCTCTCTGCTGTTTATTGTACAGGTGAATAGTGGTTTTAATTAACTTTACTGACTTAAACTCTGTATTCCCCAATACACTTTTCCTGAATGCAAACATTTGCTTTTTAGACTAAAGTATGACTCAATGTATCTCACTGGGTTTGTTTAAATAAAAGGAAACAGGTAAGAGAGTAAAACTTACCTTCATATGACTCCTAATGTTCAGAATTCTGTTATGGTTTAATGGAAATTACTTATTCTCATATATTTAAATGATATTTTTGAATTAAAAAAAAGAATGACTCAATAGCAGCAAGTATAAACTTAAAAAGAGTATGAAATCATCCAATTTGGATGGGTCCAACAGATGCCAAGTAGACAAAGAAAAATAAATGTGCTTCGAATCTATACTTTATTGTAACCTTAGAATTTTCAATAGTCATATTAAGTGTAGGAAAAAAGTTAAAAGCTGTAAAAATCATTACATATAGTTAAAATGTGAAGATTCTACAATACTTTTACAGAAAAAAACATTCATTTCAAGCGGAATTATTAGATTTGTTATACAGTGTTATAATGCAACAATTTTCAGTTTACATGCATTTTATATTCTACTGATTGGGAAGTAATGCAACTTTTACCTGCACCAGCCAAAAAGAGGCATTGCACACCACAAAATCGACCAGCCCCAGGAAAAAATTATGCCACCAGCGGCCCATTTCCCATCAAACTTCACATTGCCGAAAGGTTTACAGACCACAACCCATCGTTCCCAAGCAATAACTGTCAGCGACCATAGTCCAGTAATACCTAAACGTTTAATTAGAACAACAATAGCCAGTGACTTATGATTCTTTACTTTGACAATTTGTCATTATAGTTTTCTCAACAATAAAAAAGTCAAATATAATAATTTATATTTCTGTTTCCACCAGTGAAATATACACTGCAAATTTTAAGTTATTTTCATAATCTGAAATTAAACATATGTTTGCCTAGTGGACTGGTTGTTCAGTTTGCAAAAGAAACAAAGAAATAAATGCAACAAATAATCATTATTGTTGACAAGTAAAATTTGTTCCTAAAATCTTACTTTTCTGTGCATAGTTTGCTTAATTAATCTAACTGGTTAGATGTTTTAGTAAATCTGCTGCAAGTTAGAATTGTAAACAATGCCTTTCATGTAACTATTTTGTCGAGTATAATGCAAAATGAACATAATTATAATACCTGCTTTAGACCATGTTTGAGTATACTGCTGCATATACTGTACTGTGGTTTGAAATCAAAATATGTAGTTAGCCATGTACACTTAACCCCTGCACTTTAACCCCAGGTCTCATTCTGAACTTTGTTACTCTGGTTACTGATTATTGTTTACAGGAGTCTGCATTTGCACTATTAGCCTATAGTTCTGAAAGCGTATACATATCATTTATCAAGGACATAATCACTGATTACAAATGCACCACACTCAAGTTGTCAAAAGGAGGATTCAGTGATAAGGAAAACATTGAAGGTGGGATATGTCCATTGTCACCATTATCTATCTTCCAAAGTGATGATGGCCACTAAGTTAGAATAAAACAACAAGGGGTGTGGCAGACCCCCCCCCCCCCCACACACACACAGAAAGTCTGACATGATTTTACTCTTTACATAACAGAAAGGATTGTTTACAGTCCTTAATCCCTTGGTCATGCTTATTTGCTCCCATTTCTTCACCCTTGTGATGCCCTTGCACTGGCCCACTAATCAAGAAACCTCAATCCTCACCACTAGCACCAGTAAGGGACGTGCACAATGGGAAGATGACAAGTACACACACACAGTAAAGTATAATTTCCCTTAAGAGCACACAGAGATCATAGTCAGTCTAGGGCTTGGTTTTCCCTTTCTCTCCAGATCCTCAATAAGACTCCCCACCAGCACAGCTATAGGATTAAGATTTCAGCTGAGTGGTCAAGCCAAAACCTCCAGCACCCTCTCTGTCCAACCAGTGCTTCATGTCCTTGCCGAAGTAGCTCACACACACACACACACACACACACACACACACACACACACACACACACACACACACACACACACACACTTTGAGATTTTATTTATATACAAACACACAAACACTCCTGGTGAAGGCTGGCACAGCTTCACTAGATATGCCCCCTTCTGCCCAGATTATAAGGTAGTACCAGCTGCCACCAACTACTCTTTATCAAATACTGTAAGGCCCATCCCAAAGGGTGACCAATTCTACTGTATAATGTTACTATTATCCAAATGGTAAGTGGGACCACAACTTTTAAGGCTATTTACATATGCAAGTACACTAAGAGCTTAAATGTCTCTATACAAACCAGCCACAATTAAAAGGTTTAAACATATTTAATAATAAATAATAAAATCACAAGGCAATACTCAATAACTCAACACAGTGACAACAGAGTTCAGAATCACAGGAAATACTTTAAAACAACATTGCAGGACAGTCTTGAATAAATACAGAAAACATCTAAAGTAATCTTTACTGTATTGCTATCTATACCTAAGAGATACTATGCCCTAAATGATTTACTTACAGAACAAGACAAGTGCTGATGAGAAGATGTCAGATCCAAAGACAAATACAAAATACACAGACTTTCTCTGAGAGATAGTTCTTAAATTAATAACACACATTACTGCTGGGTTAGCTGGATGACATCACTATTTGACACCTCTGCCTTCAGTTCCCAGGCTAACAGAAACTTTGAATTTAGCACCTCTGTGTCAAAATACTTAGCTCTCAGAAGTTTGCCTGGAACTGGAAGTTGTAAAACAGTTAAACACTTTTACCTTTGAAACCAGTAATTATTTCTATTGCCAGACAATAGAAAAACCTCCTAGCTCTAGATATCCTATATCCTAGCTGCATTAACTAACTTTATAACACATTGTAAAACTCATTACTTGTCAACTAATTTTCTTAGAGTTTTGCAAGTTAACTCTGTATATTCCAACTTTTGCTATTAATATAATTTATATACATTTCTGCTCTTTTCCAGCAGGGAACACTGTGGTTACATTTTTGCAGCTCAGTACATAGCATATAGTTCAACACACACTTCTGCAAAAGTAGTTTAATATACACATAACATATTGTTCTCTTACATTTGTAAGACAAGCCTATGGATCATATTAATATTCACAAATGACATAAGATTATTTGCAAAATTCCAGATAGCTGGGTTGGCAGTGTCACATTTCTATATACATCATATTAATATTTTCAAGTGACATATAATTATTTACAAAATTCCAGCTAGCTGGGCTGGCAGCATTTCAGTTTGTCACAACCCTATTGACCACCTTATTTATTTCTTCAGACAGTAGCCATACACCTTCCTGCCCAGGCATGAACTCTATTATCCAGTTGTTCCCAGTCTGTAGAACCTAACCAGCTCATTCATTCCACAGAGATGGGTAAGAGTTGGGTAGTGGCAAATGGGACAGTCTAACATATTCAGCACACTGCTGCCCCATAACCCCTGCAGCAACCAACCTTCACTGCAGCTCTCTTAAGCCCCACTATAGTTAGCTACAATGGGAAGCATGCACCCATCTCCTCAGGCTTAGTGCAATGCACTCCTGGTCCTTATGTACTCAGCAGGCCCATTTGTCATGAATGTAAAATACCCACTGCCCTACATATGTATCTTCCAAGTGGTTTATAGGTTTGTAGGTTCATAGGAGGTTACCAGGCTATTGACCCCGGGCCTTTATAAGCCTAGCCATGTTATACTCTTGTTCCCTTATTGACCAAGTTGTGTGGTCTATATTTACAGCATGAGTCTATACTCAGCAGCAACTGCCCTTATCCAAATGGGACATAGGTGACACCCCCAGGATAAATTTATGGTCTCCTATCCAGTGATCTAAGTTACACTTAAAGAGGGTCATTGAGGAGCTCTGCTTTATGTGAATTGGGAGTTTGTTTCAGAGAAGTGGCAATCTCTGGAAGACATATGTGTCTCTTCAGCATGTACTGTTAATGCTGCAGGCTAGGTTAAGATCCCTAGAGCAACTGAATTTTATCACCTTTGACTTGCGGATGTACTGCATTTCTGTTAGGGCAGGGTCCAAAATTGCTGCAGGCCAGGCAGAAGTTGCTTCTCAGCAGCCTATAAGATACATAGTACAGTGACAGGGCCTTCAGTCTGTCCATGTAAGTTATATGTTGAAGGCCCTGAATTTTCTTGGGGAGAAACCTCTGAGGTCTCTCCAGTTGCTGCAGGTATCTGGTGAGGTACACACAGAAAGGAGCATTGTATTCTATTATTGGTCTAATGAGGGATGAGTACAGGGGAGTTATAACATCCTTAGCTCTGGGTGTGATGCCCTTACTTATGAGATGTGCAATGTAGAAGGACTTCCTTACCACTGCAGACACATGGTGATCGAAGTTAAGGTTGCTATCAACCTTTGTTCCCAAATCTCTCAACACAGGGTTTGAGATAAGGGGGCACTGTTAATATTGTAATTTGCAAGGACTTCCCCTTTGCTGAAAGGAATGATAACATCTTTTTTACATTTAGTTTAAGTTCATGGCTTTGGCACCAATCATTTGTTTGTGTAAGCCCTTTTTGTAGTATGTCAACTCAACATCATTGAGGGACTCAGTGATTGCACCCAGTTTGCAGTCATCGGTGAACCTGGTAAACAACAGACCATCTGTTTTTGCCTGATATTCAGATAAATAGATTCTAAACAGTTTATGGCCCATCACAGATCCTTGTGGTATACCACTGGTAACTAGTCTGCTGCTAGAGGTGGAATACCCAACTTTGACTGTATGCGTTCTGTTTGTGAGCCAGTTGGCTACCCATCTAGTGACATATGGGCTAATTCTCAGGTGGGTGAGTTACTCAATGATGCCTGAGAGTGAAATTGTGTCAAATGCCTTGGAAAAGTCAAGATAGGCTGTATGTACTGTTTTGCTTTCATCCAGGGCTTTGGTGACATTCTTGAAAAAGGTTTAATAAGCATAATCTAGTCTTAACGAAGCCAAATTGGGTCAGGTCAAGAATTTGACGGTCACCTATATCTTTGTTGATAAGGTCCATGGTGATTCTCTCCATGGCCTTGCAGATAACGCAGGTTAGACTTGTGGGTCTATAGTTCTCTGGGTTGGTTGATGGTCCCCCTTTGTGCTAGGGAATTGCTGTTGTTGTTTTCTACTCTGGTGGGACAAAGCCTGTACTTAGACTGTGGTTGGAGAGAGAGTGCCAAGTGGTTCTGCTAGATCCTGTTATAGACCATTTAGTAGTCAGCCAGGGACATTATCTGGTCCCACAGAGCTGTGGTTTTGGCCATGGAGAGTGCAGTTATGATACTAGGTAGAGGACTGGTGACAGGTATGCTTTGTTTTATGTCTGGTGGGGACAGGGGGGTGAAGTTTGCCCCAAATGTGTCTGCTAGCAGGTTGATGATGTTCTCAAAGTCAATATGAGTAATACCACCCAGTACTAGTTTGGCACAAAGTGGAGCCTTCTGTTTTAGATTTCTGATGTAGCTAAAGAATGTCTTGCAATTATCTGTAGCTAGGGATGCTAGTTTAGTTTTGTAATTGGCTTTAGTGGACAAGATATCTAATTTGTTGTTCAAGCTGTGGAGGGTGCCCTTCCTCTGGTGAGACACCTCCCTTCCCCAGGACAGCTGAGGCTTCAAAGAATACTCACTTCCGTACTCCATGGCCCATGACTTCTAGTGTCCATGTCACTAATTAAACAGGAAAAATGCTGTGACTTGTCATTTTGACTATGAGAGTTAGTCAGTTTGGAGTTGTAGGAATAATTCCTAGGTGAGTTAAGCTAAAACCCGGTATGAGGAAAAAAACATATGAAATCGAAGTACAGGAGATGTAGATACTAAAATCACTATACATGCCTATTTTAAGTCTTATTTATGTCTAGATGAAAATGAGGCCCTGGTTTTAATTTCAGTTTGGGTAGAGGCTGCAGTTAATTATTTTAATTTTTTGTTTGCCTTCCTTCAAGACAAGTATAGACCCACTGAATATCAAGATCTAAGATAACAGAAGTGGTCAACCTGTGAACTAGTAAGAAATATTCCCTAGTACTGAGGGCTTTGGATAAAGCAATGAAAATGACAGCAACGTTATGCTCAATGTAATGACAAGTCCTAAAGTAGTCAGTGGCCCTATACTCTGTGTAGATATTATGTTGAATATTTAGAAAGTATAAGGCTTTGTAGTAGAAAGCCAAATGACTGTCTACACCCTATACATTCAAGAACCTTTGCTAAGGAGCTCAGTAAGGTTATATGTTATCTGTAGCACCATACATGTGACTTGCTGTGACTCTGGCTTGTTTACAGTGAAAAGGCACTTTTTCTTCCTATGTTTAATAATGAGGCTAGTGGCATATTGTGAAATAAGCTTCTCCTTACAAGCAGAACTCAGTCATTTACTTTCAAAATCATCTATATATATATATATATATATATATATATATATATATATATATATATATATATATATATATATGTGTTCATAGGCTCATAGGTAGGGACTAGGCTATTGGCCCTAGGGCCTATATAAGCCTAGCCAAACGGTACCCTGGCTTTCGCCACCCAATGTGTGTGTGTGTGTGTGTGTGTGTGTGTGTGTGTGTGTGTGTGTGTGTGTGTGTGTGTCTCATGAAACAGTGAACACTTATATGAGTAATCCTCTAAACAATGATCAGTTTAGAGTGAATGCTCATAAAAATGAACACTTTTTACTTCTATTTTTACACCCCCACTCCCCCTGCTAATTATATATACTAACTCCAAGATCTCACAACAGTGGGGTAAGGACAGATTCCTTTACCACACTGTACCATGATCCCATTCAAAAGATTGCCAGGAGAAACTTCAATAGGGAGAAAGGTCATTCACGTGAGCATTTTTTTTACAACACTAAAAAGCATTTGCTTAAGTGAACATTTGTTCTTCTGAATTCTACATCTATAGATATATATATATATATATATATATATATATATATATATATATATATATATATATATCTGCATATCTACAGCTATATATATATATATATATATATATATATATATTATGGATTCACTAAATATATATATATATATATATATATATATATATATATATATATCTATATCTATATATATATATATTTATATATATATATATATATATATATAAATGTCGAATTTCAGTATTTTGAGACTGAATAGTGGAAAACCCATAATCACGAATATCACAACCACGGCCATTTACACACACACACACACACACACACACACACACACACACACACACACACACACACACACACACCAGCACATAATCACACACCTACCTAACTAAACAAACATAGCAACACACAAAAACACACCTAATCTACCTATAAGCAGGGGGAAAGCCCCCATGCACCCCACCATGTGGGGGGATGTGCCCCCCACACACCCCCTACTTATATATTTTAACTCCGAGGTCGCACTAAATACACAAACACACAAAAAACACCACCGCACACACTCACATACACTAAAATCCTTACCCAATATACTCAAACACACAACACTTACCTGAAACCCCAGATAAATCCACAAACTGCACCATGAACATGACACTACGAGAGCAGCGGATTCGACATTTGCGGATTCAACATAGTGCAGTTTCAGGTATCTGCATTTTCCACTATTCGGTCTCGACGTACTAAAATTCGACATTTCAGTACGTCAAGATTGTCTAGTGCATCCATATATTATATATAGGGGTCTACTTTTCGAGACCATATGCTAGACTTTTGAAATGTCGACCATGTAAAAACAAAAAAAAAAAGACACAGCAATCACTTACCTTCACACTGCTAGCTGGAGGGCAAGTCCCCCTGCACCCCCATGGGGGTTTGTGCCCCCACAACCCCCAGAACTTAAATATACCAACTACGAGATCGCACTACAGTGCGGAAGATGGAAATCTTTCCATTCCATACTGTACGGAGATACTGATTCCGCATGGTCAACATTTCAAAAGTCGATCATATGTTCTCGGCCATATGGTCTTCGACTTTCTGAAATGTGGACCATGTGAAGGGGACCCATATATATATATATATAAATATATATATATATATATATATATATATATATATATACATGTGTTTTATGTACATATAAATATATACATATATTTGAAAATATCAGCAAGGACATAGTTACAGCAAATCAGATTCATAGAAATATATCAGGTGGGTTGTAAACTTGACACTTGACTTGATCCTCTGAACTTATTAAAATATTTTTTTTTGGTCAGCAGTAATTAAGGACATGGGCCATATGCATCTGTATTCCGCTGTGTTAAGCACACAGCTTAACTTAATTCACTAGCTTAATTTTTAAATTCTCCCCGATAAAATAGTTTGCAGCTTATTAACAGAATCAATTACAGGTATGGTTCCAGTCTTAAGAAAACAGATATTGAATATTATATAAAATGTTCAGCAATTTGATTGTGAGGTATTTAAGTGTGGAGATCAGCAGTTGTTTTTCTAACTTGCTTTTCATTAGGACTTCTAAACATTTTTCAGAATGTATTTGAACAGTGCTCCTAAATGTTTTGTTTATTTATGGACTAGTGTCTCATGCCTTCCCTGTTGGGAGTTATTCATTTGTACTTCAGTATACAGGGGTCCAGGGAAGTAAATACTGTGGGAAGAAATAGCCAGGGAAGTTTTATGGCTAGGCTTGTATAGGCCCTAGGGCTGATAGCCTAGTACCAACCTATGAACCTATGAACAGCTAATGGGCTGTGCTGATTTGCATCTTCCGTGATTCTTCCAAGGATGCTCCCTGCAAAATACTGCAGTCTTGATATCAGGAGTAATCTAGGGCAACAAGCCACTTGTACCAAGAATTCTCCAAATGTAGTAATAAAATGGTCTTCAACTTCATCAAGGCAAGGCCTGCTGTGGAGAACATTTCACCTCCAACAGAAACTGCTTAAGGGTCAGTACGTGGACATTTATTTGCATTCTAAATGCAAGTTGTATTTTTCTGATGTAGGGTAAACGAGTATCTCCAGATAATAGACAAGAAAGTGGCCATTAAGAATCTCATACATTATGCCTGCTTCCATGACACAGTTTGATGATTTGTATAACATCTACTCTAGCACAACAGTAACCCCAATCTTTGTAAAATGTCTTGTGGGAAGAAGAATAGCTTGGTGGAAGTTGCAATGTTAATGCTAATGGAGTCAGTGCTATTGCTAGTTTTTTTGTCAGCAAATATTAATATTGCCTATAATAATGACTTCAGCTTTTGTGTTACTGGACACCCACTAGAGTGTGCCTTCCAACAAGGATGATATGTGTTACACTATACTGGAAGTAGACAGAGCAAATATTTCACTGACTGCGACTCCAAATGCTATGACTAATATTTATCCAGGCTGGAGAGACGAACACCTCCTGCTCAGTTATGTATTTAGCCATGTCTGTAAGGTGCCCTAGTTTAATCACCTCCACATCTAAATTAACTACCTTAGTCCATTTGAAGCTGGAGCTACTATGTCTTAGTTTACAAGTGTCCATCCATCTGAAATTCCAGAGATTTGGTTTGGATGTTCCTGCATTTAGGTACTGGCCCACACCATAGGTATATTGTATGACAACGTAATCTCATTTGGTATTGTATTAGTATTTAAGTTGGTTTACAAGTTAAGCAAAACCAGCATTTTTTTTCATCTCAGGAGTAGTCTTATATGATATAATTTGCTGTGATTACTGTGCCATGCTGTTTATGGTCTGCCATTTCATTGATGTATGAGATAGCATCATGGTGATTAATATGCCTAAGTCTGTTGTGTAGGTCTACGGTGACAAAGATGGCAAATAGGGCTTAAACTGTGGTGGCAACTTGGACCATGATCCTTTGAGGCTATAAAGAATTTATCAGGTGACCGAAGTAGAAATTGTGTCTCAGCTGGGAGAATAGAAAGGAGTGCTCCATAAAGGTAATAAGAGATGATGTATGATTAGGAAAGTATAATGACAGGCCATCACTTGGGCTGAGTGGAGCAAGACATACGTGGTTAGCCATTTCACAGATACTGTGAGTGATTGAAAAATCATTTCTGAACACATTACAGAACTTGGGAGATGGAAGGGTTACTGCAATGCAGAGAATATATCAGTTCGCAGAGTTAGATGAAAAGGTGAATTAATAATGTAGAAGAGTAATAACTGACAGAGTCATGGAGAAAGAAAATACTTTGGTCCAGGAGGGGAGAGATGAAACAGAGACCTTGGTCAAATTAAACCCTTTGTAAGTATAGCAGAAGCTATAGCAGTAACCAGAGGTTCAGCTTAATTAGCTCAACTTACTAGACCTCTGCACAATTAATATACTATTAAAAATGCAAAGCTAAACCAAATGGATGGTTGCTTGATATACATGATATCTATAACACATTGTAATAATTGAACACAGTGTGCAAATTAATGCTTAAGTCACTGGTGACAAATAAATAAACACATCTAGAAATTAAAATTCCTTACTTACAATTAAACTGAAATTGGTAAATGCAGTGTTTGAAGGCTTACCAGATAGTTTAATTCAAATATACAAGTGGTACGAATTATGACATCCTCTTAAGGTGAATTTATTCATTTACTTAAGTTTCAGAAAACACTTTAGCAGGAAACAATACAAGGATACCTGCCTGAGAATAACTACTCTAGGCTGCATTTGCATTTCCCACATACTGCTTAATGTAATGTAAAGGTCATATGTTAAATGTTAGCAGCAGTCTTTGTGAGAAGGAAAATCCCTCTTCTGTTTGAAGCTTACATGAAGATGATGCTACCAAGCTGTCAGTAAAACTCCATATTCTATACTGCAACAGTCTTCAGGAGTAAACAAGTTAAGGATGGACAAACAGCAGCTCTGTTGTCAAGAAAAACTATTATTTGCCAGTGAGAATGTTGTCCTGCAGTGGAGATGAATTGCAGGATTAGTGGTTAAATGCATGTTCAATAAAACAAGGGAGTGTGACGTACATGTCTGGATTAAATTAATACAACAATTCTGCATCCATCATCCATCCATTTGTGCTAATGAATTAATTTGGTCTCTGCGGAGAACAATATAGCGAAAAAAAGCCTTTATTGAAGTTAAAAACTAAGTATATGTTTTACGTACTAAAGAGTTGTCTCTTAACAGGCACTAATCTGATGAATCTCTAACTAATCCCAAGTGTTCATAAATGCCAGAAAGTGCTTCATTAATTGATCAATAAATCAAGGTTGAGAGAAGCTTCTTTACTCAGCACCTTTGTCATCTCTGGAATAGACCCCCATGTAGATAAAGCAGTGTGATACACTATTGTCCATCAAATAAAACCTGGATAATTGGAAGATCATTCATAAAGTCACCCTAGGCATGACTAGTATTGGCTTCCTCGAGACAAGAGGTACAGTATATGGTGGGAACTGATAAGACATAATTGTTACAAGAGTCAGAAACCATGAACTTCCTATGATTCCTATGTTACTCTGTAAAAACAATCGGTTAAAAATGCCCATTAGTTTGCAATCTAAAACACATTGACAATTGTTTGTCTCTGTGGCTCAGATTTCCTTTAGCAACTCCTCTCTCTCTCATTAACCTGGCTGAGGAATCTTTAAGAAAAAAAGATCTTCTCAACCACAGAACAGATTAAGCATATCTACTAGAACAAATTAAGCACATCTGATATTGGTTTGTTTTGAACACCAGGAAGTAGCAGTATAAGAATGGCTGCCCAACAACAATATCTTACTGTGGAGTGTTTCATGTGCCAAACAATTCACACATGTGCAAATCAGTTGGTATATGAGATGCCAAACAGTGTGTTAAATATGCCAAGTTATTTGCATACATTTCTAAGTGTATGCTAGCCTTATAACCACCAGGGCCTGTATAAGCCTAGCCAAGCTTCCCAAATGCATCCCACAAATTTATATGCCTTAGAAGTTAATTTAAGGAATCTGTGTGAGCTTGGGCAAGATTTACAGGCTACCTCTGTCCACTAGAGATACAAGTACTAGACCTGGGGTATGTTTCCCATTTCTCATCCACTGGTCCAGGTTTCTCTTGAATAAAGTTAAGGAAGAGCTGTGCTTCACATGGATGGGAAGTCTATTTAAAATAAGGAGAATTCTCTGAGACACATACCTGTCCCTCCACTTTGTCGTATTTATATGGCAAGGAAAGCTTAAAATATCTAGATCAAGTAATTATGATGCAATTCATTCTATAGATGCAAATATCCATCAGATTGTGATCCAAGGTTGCTTTGTATGCCAGGCATAGATTGTATCTCAGGAAAGAAAGTATAGAGATATAGTTTGAGGTGATCTACAGCGGGCATGCTGGTTGCTAAATGCATTCTTTTTGTGAGGAACTTCTTTGGACACTTCAGTTGTTGCATGTGCTTGGATAAGTACATACTGAAGGGGGCATTGTACTGAATGGTGGGCCTGATGAGGCCCAATACAGTGGAATGATGGCTTCATTGGACCTAGATATCATGCCCTTGCTTATTAGTTGAGCAATGTAGAATGATTTCATTACTACTTTAGACATATTGGTCAAAAGCCTGGTTACTATCTACACATGTACCCAAATCCCAAACTCTCTTAGGAGTGTGTTATTGATGAGATAATTACCTAGAGTGGCTGAATTTGCAAAGGATACTATTATGCATTTCTTGGCATTGAGTTTTAAACTATGGCTTTGGCACAAGTCATTTGTCTGTGTTAGCCTTTCCTGTAGGATATTGGTCTCTTGGGGGGATTATATGACTGCTCCAACTTTGCAATTATCTGCAAACTTCGTCAGTGACAGGCCCTTCACATTGGCCTTGTCAAAAAGGAGCAGACACAGTACAGAGCCCTGTGGGACTCCACTAGTGACTGGCCTCTTTGTGGAGGTGGTCTCCCCAAGCCTACCTTCCTGGGTCCTATCTGAGAGCAGAGGTGGTCTCCCCAAGCCTACCTTCCTGGGTCCTATCTGAGAGCAATCTGACTAACTAACACATAACACAGGGGTTTATTCCAATATCCATGAATTAGTGTACACTGCCCTAGTAGGGGTATTGTATCAAATGCCTTAGCCAGGTCAAACTAGGAGGTATATGCCATTTTGCCCTCATCCATTGCCTTGGTGACTTTATCAAAGTCATTATAACACTTAAAATAACACTCTTCAAGTGTTAACTCTTAATTCCCATCCTAAGTTTCTACATCATACATCAGTTGAAGCAAAAAAGTGGAGGAGATAAAAGATTAAAGAGTGAACATTTTCCACTGTATCATTTTAAAATTTGGCTATGATGGTGATGTCCCAAATTACTGTAAATACATAAAACATATGCAGACAACAGTAAATTTAAGAAAAGATCTTTAAAGGTGGCTGGTAAGAATGATAGATAGCATGACTGTCAATGAGATGACTTAGTGAAGTCCTAGTCAGTCAAGTTAACAAACTACAAGAGATTATCAGTAATTTTGACAGCAAGTAGATAAGCTGTGACTCACACCACATGGGCTAGGTCTTCAGTTTCCAGTAACACGCTAAACTGACAGCATCTTTTCATTGTAGATCTTGTATGCATCTATTCGGGGTTTGCCTATGAGCAATCAAACCTTGCTTCTTCATCTCACTATTTTCTAAAAGATAGCAAGCCGTCCTGCACCCCACATGATGATGGCTCATCCACCACACCCTCCTAAATTATATATACTAACTCCATGGTTACACCATAGTGAAGTAAAGGGTAAAATTCCCAAAAAGTGCTTCGCTGGCTTGCACAATCCAATAAATTGCATTGTAACTTGCTGCAAGTAAATTTCTGAACTAAAGCCACTCTTCCACTAATACTGCAATCACTTGTAATTATGCCTCTTTTTAGGTATCCTGAACTGTAAAATTAATTAACGTCAAACATACTGCCAGAAAAAGGAGTCCTTCTATAGAAGTAAGGGATACTGAGCTGCACTAGACATACTACACTGCTACAGCTATCATTTGCTTTTCGGTGGGGCCTGTAGCAAGTGTACCGCACAAAGTGAGGCCAACAGTGGTCCTGAGAAAGATTTGTATTAAGTAATCTCTTCCTTACAATAGCCCTGACATCAGTCTTTTTTTATTTTCAATTAAAAGTCGCCAACTAAATTAATTTTCTCAACATAGTCAGTTACAAATTTTCCACTTGCAGCATTTTGTAGTTGTTTATATCTCCCTGACTCTACAATTTATTTTGCTTTGTTTCTTTCATATTGACTCCAAATTAAAACCTAATAATCACAAACACCTCTGAAGTTGCAAGGGAACCACTCTGAAAACTACAAGTCCTGGACTGAATGTATTTCATTGCAACCCGGAAAGAATCCAGTCTGCTATGTTTCCTTATGCCACAGGTAAGAAAACTGTCAAGATATTTAAACAGAACAAAAAGGACAAATGTGTAGTGCTATAAATTAAATTCCAAGCATAATGTGAACTGAAGTTGTACCGTATGGGAAATATTTACATTTTATAAAAAAAATCAGAGAATTCAGAAGACTATTGATGCTTATATCACTCACATAAATCACAGAATACAATACTCTGGATTGGTTACTTGGCTGATTTACTTCTTTGAGGCAGAATTCTCTGTGGAAGCAGAAATAATCAACTAAACAGCAGACTATTGAGAGAAGCTCATTTAACACTGAACAAAGGAATAGATGCACGTAGTGGGTGAAGTGTTGAGTATACCTCTTATAAATTTCACATAAGTATGACAGTAAAAACTCTGCATGCAAATAGTGTGAAATGAAAGTAAAGGCAACCACACAGCATTCAAATAATAAGCAAACAGAAACTGTGCCATGTGCTGACCCTATGGCTTTAGACATAGAAAGTCGTGTTATAAAGCTAAACATCAAGTTGTAGACTTTATGGATGTAGTCATTCCATCAAAGGGGGTTTGAAATGAAAATGAGCATAGAGGTACAATAGTAATTTTGTTCAAACAAATAATTAGTCAAAATTATAAATGTTTGTGTTTGCGATACAACCAAAATTTGCTCACTGAATTTGGTGCATGTTAAATGCAGCCTCTGTGTATTCAGTAATACCCAGAATGAATGTGTGTGTGCTCTGTAAGCCACAAATAAGGACATAAGTGAAGTCTCATTTAAAATGTTGTGGACCAGTGGAAAAACATTTATTGTAAAACTGGACACTTGTGTGTAATGCAATATAATAGTAAAATGTTTTTAAAATGTTTTTAAATTGCTACCAGTAAAAGCTTACAACCATGGTTTGACCTTTTCATGTGTGCATGCATAAGTAACTCAGTGAAGAATAGGTACATTTTCTGTATACAAATAAAGAGTAAAATAAGTTGCTTTAGAGAGTAGCATTGCAAACACAGATAAAGCAACCAAATGCCCTGAGGTGAGATGCTTTTGTGACACTGGACATTATAAAATCTCTGTAATCTAAATGAATAATTGTTTGATTTGTGTATGACAAAGTAGTTAAAGCTATTTATTAATGCTGATGCATTAACAAGCTACGATACAGAGCTGCCTGGATATACATGAAGGAATACACATTGTGACAAACCAAAATGCTGCCAGCCCAGCTAGCTGGAATTTTGCAAATAATTATATGTCACTTGAAAATATTAATATGATTTATATAGAATTGTGAGGCTGTCAGCCCAGCTATCTGGAATTTTGTAAATAAGCATATGTCATTTCTGAATATTAATATGATTTATATGCTTGTCTTACAAATGTAAGAGAACTATATGTTATTTGTATATGAAACTACTGGTGCAGAAGTGTGTGTTGGACTGTATGTTATGTATGGAGCTTCAAGAATGTATCCACAGAGTACCCTACTGGAAAAGAAGAGAAACGTATATAAAGTATATGCCTGTGCGAATGTATGTTTTCATAGTAGAAGCTGGAACATACAGAGTTAACTTGCAAAACTCTAACAAAATAAGTTGAAAAGTAAAGAGTTTTATGATGTGCTATAAAGTTAGTTAATACAGCAAGAAGACAGGATGTCTACAGCTAGAAGTTCTTTCTATTGTCTTGAAAAACAGAAATAATTACTAGGTTTCAAATGTAGACTGTTTTTATTGCTCTGTGACTTCCTAGTAGCTGCACTTCTGAGAGAGAAGTAGTTTTCACAGAGAAATGCTATATTCTGTTGGTATCTGTTTAGCCTGGGAACTGAAGGTAGGTGACAAATAGTGATGCCATCCAGCTGACCCAGCAGTAATGTTTTGATATTAATTTAAGAACTATCTTGCAGAGAAAGTCTGTGCATTTTGTATTTGTCTTTGGACCTGGAAACATCCTCTTATCAGCACTTCTCATCTGTATTTGCCTTGCTCTGTAAGTAAGTTATTTAGGTATATTATTTATTTTAGAGATAGACAGCAATATAGTAAAGATTAGTTTAGATGTTTTCTGTATTTATGTGAGACTGTCCAGCAATGTTGTTTTAAAATATTTTCTGTGATTCTGAACTATGTTGTCACTGTGCTGGGTTATTGAATATTGTCTTGTTCTTTTATTATTTATTATTAAATATATTCAAACCTTTTAATTGCAGCTGGTTTGTTTAGAGATATTTAAGCTCTTAGAGTACTTGCATATGTATTTGGTGAGACTGTATGGGCCACTCTAATAGCCTTGAAAGCCTTGGTCACACTTACCATTTGGATAATAGTAAAATTACATAGCAGAATTGGTCACCCTTTGTAAGAGTCTTATAGTAGCTGATAAAGAGCTGGTTGGTGGCAGTGATAACTACATTTTAGTTTGAGCAGAAGGGGTCATAGCTAGTAAACCTGTGCCAGCCTTTCCCATGAGCATGTGTGTGTGTGTGTGTGTGTGTGTGTGTGTGTGTGTGTGTGTGTGTGTGTGTGTGTGTGTGTGTGTGTGTGTGTGTGTGTGTATAAATCAAATCTCAAAGTGTGTGTGTCAGCTAATTGGGCAGGGACATAAAAGCACTAGTTGGATAGAGAGGGTGCTGGAGGTTTTGACTTGACCACTCAGCTAAAATCTTAACCCTATAGCTGTGCCAGTGGGGAGTCTTACTGGGGATCTGGAAAAAGAGGGAGAAACCATCCACAGACTGACTTTGATCTCTGTGTGCTCTTAAGGGAAATTGTGCTTTACTGTGTGTGTACTTGTCATCCTCCCAATGTACATGTCCCTCACTGGTACTAGTGGTGAGGATTGAGGCTCCTTGATTACTGGGTCAGTGCAGGGGAGTCACACACATTTACAAAAGTCTGAATATTCCTAAAGCCAAAGCAATACAAAAAGTGCAGAATTCAGTAAAAAGAATGCATACTTAGAATTGTACTGACAAACAATCCAGTATTGTTAAGCATGCAGCAAAAATATGTTTCTGTTTAGCACTTCATTGCAAGGACAGATGCATAAGTCATAGAGTTCAAATTTTGCAGACAAATGATATTCTGAATCTGTTTAAAGGCTTAAGATGTATGCAGGCTGAATATTATATAAATAATTCCAGAGGTGGTTCCTGTGATTCATATTCCATGTAGAGTTCTAGTTGCGCATAAAGTTAGCCACAATTTCAGCATGTTGAATCTGCCAGAGTCATGGTGAAACAGATAAAACCAACAGAATGGGTTAATAGTATGGTGACAGAGTGAAACAGGGCTGGGTCAGAAAATGTACTGATGATTTGCAAGACTAACAATGAACTGATCAAGAAGTATTTCATTCAAATCAAGGGGTTTGGTAAATTAAGGTGAATTAAACTAGTTCTAAATAATGTAAATTTAATTGTATTCTTCGATAGATTCTTCATGCTACTTTTTGGGTCTAATAGACAAGCAGTTTTTCAGAGAGCAACATCAAACCTCATTGAGACAATGTATGAAGGAGCATGCAAACTTGATGTTTATTGATGAGATTATAGCACTTATGCTTAATGACATTCCTTTCCATATGTGATACAAACCATGGGTTTTGGCAGCTTAAGTTGGATGATTCAAGTTCCAAATGTGCCCATAGGTAGATGAAGATTTTTCAGGCTACCTTTTGGGATCTCATCAGCAGCAGACATGTTTCAGATATCACCTTTAACCATGGTTGAGGCAATGGATGGAAGAGTCAACAGTTTTGATGACATTCTCATCTAGTGTGCTGTAAAGCAGCAACATGACAGATGATTAATCAGGACATTCTCAAATATCAAGATTTAAAAGTCAACAAAACCAAATGGTAGATATGTGATACTTTTTAAAGTATATATGACTTATTTTGACTGAGAATAGTCTTCAGCCAGATTCCAACAAGGACAGTGCAATCATGAATTTGAGAAACCTATTGCCAAATTATCAATGATGCCAGCCTTGGAAATTTACAGTACCAGTATATGTTTATTCCATATTTGTCAGAGATCACAGTAGCAATAAAAATGGGCTAGATCATGACATGGCACAATGCTCAAGAAAGGAGTTCCATCTCAATCAAGATTAAGGTAACTACAGCAACAGCTCTGAACTACTATGATATGATACTACCCACAACCCTATAACTTGATGTCTGTCAGCCAGGATTAGGAGCTGCTCTGTTAGAGGATGGCAGACCTGTTGTCCATGCATTGAGATGACATACTGATGTGCATACATGCCATATACCAGTTTAGAAAGAAATGCTAGCAATAGCCTTCAGATATTGACAGTTTCATGATTACTTATGTGAAAACTATTACAGTGCAATTTGAAAAAAATCTTTAACTATATTTTAGAAGTCAAGGCATTTGCATAACTATATCACTGCAGATGTATAACCTGCATTTTTGGATGAAAAGTTCTAAGCCCAACCAACAAGGGAATGAAGTGAAGCCATGAAACTTACAAGTTATTCAACATGTACATAAATGCATGGAACTAGCCATACCCAACAGAACCAAGATACTCTCCTCCAAAAAAAGGAAGCCAATCTGGTGGTCCCCTGCCATTAATAAACTCTACAACAGAAGGAAGAAACTGTTGCAGAAAAAGGTGAAGTCCCAAGACTGGAAAACCTCCCTTTTTAGCCTCAACAAAAATTTGAGATCCCTCATTAAAACCTCTAAAGCTAGCTATGAAGGCAGAATTGCGACGGACACTAAAAACAACCACAAAGCATTCTACCGTTATGTCAAGAATCTCCATGGCAATACCCTGATTTGCTCTGAGTTACTACACAATGGTACCTACTATACTGAGCCAACAGATATTGCCAACATACTAGCCAACAGATTCACTGTCAACTTTACCCCTCCCCCCCAAAGGACCAATCACAATACCAGAAGAATGCCAGTCACCCAGCATTACTGCAGCACAGGTTAAAACTGCATTGTCTAAGGCCAAGAATACAGCTTCCATGGAACCCAACAATAGCCCTGGCTGTATTCTACATAAACTACAAAGTTAACTGGCACCACATCTGTGTGCCCTGTTCAATTACAGCCTCACCTCAGCTTTGTCCCTACAGAATGGCACACTGCTACAGTCATCCCTATCCATAAAGGGGGAGTGACTACAGACCCTGGGATTTATTGCCCCATTAGTCTGCCAAGTCTGATGTGTAAGGCTATGCAGCACATCATCATGGACGTAATTAACAAGGATACAGGAAATCTCCATACTCTGGATCCCACACAATTTGGTTTTGTGAAGGGTAGATCATGCCTGCTCAACCTGGTTGACTTCTTTGAGTCAGTCACCAGAGCAGTGGATGAGGGCAAGGCAGTTCATACAGCCTACCTCGATCTGGCAAGGCCTTTGATACCATTCCCCACTCAGGAACTATTGATAGACTCACCAAACTAGGAATCAACCCCTATATCACTAGGAAGGGTACAAATTGGCTCACAGATAGAAGCCACAGTGTGAAAGTAGCAGACTCCAAGTCAGACTGCCGACTGGTCATGAGTGGAGTCCCACAGGGATCGGTCCCTGGGTCCTTTCCTGTTTGGCATCTACTTCTCAGAAGTCCAGGCCAACATAGAGGGACTCTGGCTGACCAAGTTTGCTGACGATTGCAAGCTAGGAGCCATTATTAACAGCCTAAGTGATGTAGACATTCTACAGAAAGGTCTCACTGAGACCAACGACTGGTGTTGAAACCATGTCCTTAAGCTTAATGCCAAAAAATGCATTGTCATTCTCTTTGGGAAAAACTCAGTCCCCACTAATTACCACATAGATGATAGCCCACTGAACACCGAAGGCGTTATAAGAGATCTGGGGACACAGATTGACAGCAACCTCTCCTTCGACCACCACATTTCCACTGTGGTCAGAAAGTCCTTTTTATGTGGCACATTTCATTACCTAGGGTTTTCCATCCAGGAAGAAACTCTCTACTCTTCATTCATTAGACCAATCATCAAGACCAATCATTTGGCATGTACCTCACTAACACCTACAACAGCTGGAAAGGCCACAAAAGTACCTCATGAAGAGGATCCTAGGCCTTAAACACATGCCCTACATGGACAGACTCAAAAAACTCCAGCTTTTCTCTGTCTCATATCATCAATTAAGAGGCAATCTCTACTTGACTTACAAAGCCATGTCTGACCCAGCCCTTTTAGAAATGTTACACCTAAAGAAATCTCAATCCCTCTGCACCACATGCTCCAGGGACCTCAACCTCATTACCACAATCAACAGAACATGCCGGAGGGACAGGCTCATAAACCAGAGACTGCCCGTGCACTGGAATAGACTTCCTATACATGTCAAGCAGAGCACCTCACTGGCCCTTTTCAAATGAAATCTTAATGAATGGATGGGAAATAGAAAGTTCACCCCAGTGATCACTCCAGTGGCTCTACTTGATAGAGGCACTGGGAACTAATGGTGGCATGATGCCAAGGCACTTCTATGGGCTAGGGCTGTAAAGACTCCAGGGCTGTTGGCCTAGTCACACCTATGTACCTATGAACCTATGAACATATTCTCCCTGATGTTCATCATGTCTGAAGTTTCTGTTACCCTGTCAAAAAAAAGTCTGAAGTTTGGTCACTGAAATACTGCTGCATTCATCTCCGAATCACTCATAAATTACCACCCTTTCAAACTCTTTTTAAGGTTTAGAAATATAAAATAGCCAGCTGGAGCAAGATATGATGAGAAGAGTGCATGTCTATGCATTCAAACCCCAGTTTCATCAAAACATCCATCATTTTCCCAGCCTTGTGAACAGGGGCATTGTCTTGCAAAAAGAGATCTTCTTTCCACACCTTCCCTCTCTCTTTTTTTTCAGTGCCTCCTTTAATTGACACAGCAAGTTACAGTAGTATTCTGCAATAACTGTTTGGCCCCTTGGAAGATAGTCAGTCATTAAAACACCTTCCTGATTCCTGTTCCCAAAACACTGTGGCAATGACCTTTTATGCTGACTTTTACATCTTGAACTTCTTTGGCCTTGATGAACCTGAGTGCCGCCATTGTATGGGCTGTTGTTTGGTCTCAGGATCATAGTGGTGTAACCATGTTTCATCAACAGTAAC
Organism: Protopterus annectens; assembly: GCF_019279795.1. Classification (NCBI taxonomy): domain Eukaryota; kingdom Metazoa; phylum Chordata; order Ceratodontiformes; family Protopteridae; genus Protopterus; species Protopterus annectens. The sequence continues at coordinate 523,038,376 of NC_056741.1, forward strand.
AAACATTCCAAAAAGGTGGCACTAGCTTGATGAAAATGCCACAAAATCAACTTGGAAGTGTCCACTCGATGTCTTTTCCCACTGGCATTCAAACATGTGGGTACCCACTTGGCTGACAGCTTCTGCATACCCAGTTGCTCATGGATTATAAACCCAACATATTCCCTGGATATCTATGGTGTCTCAGCAATTATTTTAGATGATATTCACCGATCTGCCCAAATCAGGTCATGGACATGGTCAACAGTTTCAGGAGTTGGCATTGTTTGAGGCCTCCCAAACCTTACTACATCTTCCATCTCAAAGTCTCCATGCCGAAAGTTTGCACACCACTTTTTCACAGCTGAGTAAGAAGGGCAATTGTCACTCAATGTTTGCATCATACATTCATAGATTTCCTTTGGAGTTTTCTACTGCATGAATAGGAACTTTGTGACAGCTTGGAGTTTCACACTTAAAAATTCTACACTTTTCGTTTACATGGTTCAATCAATGATCTAAAATAATGTCCAAACATAGCATTACGATCCTGCAAATTGGCACTTTACAAGATAAAATAACTCTCTTTTCAGCTGCAGAGGCAAAACAATGCTCAGGATTTAGAAAGCTGGTCAGGCTTAGAACTTTTCAGCACCCCCGTAGAAGTTAGCAAAGTTTGCACTTTGCAGGTATTCTGAGCAGAAAATACTTAAATAAATGCAAAGAAGGAATTTTAGAGAAGATCTAGAATTATTATAGATTGAGCCATAACTACTTTGACCACCAAGAAGTTACAAGAGCTGAAAATTTTCACTAGAGATGGCTTAGGGCTACAACACTCCAAGATGACATCATGCTAAGGTGGCTGGGTGGAGATAGGAAGTTAGTCTCTAGTGAAGTCAGATTTATATATCCTGCAGTTAAATATTGATATCCAGCCAGCTACTCTGTCATGATACTGAAAAAGCAACACATCACATTTAGGCATGACAAAGTACAAAAAAGGACATGCAATATCATGTATTGATGGACATGTCTATGCAAACTGAGCAAACCATTCACAACCGTGGAACATCTGATATGCTTAGGAATCAGAGCACTACATGCATCCAATATAACGACTAAAGCTGAGCAATAATATGTTTCAGTACAATTGTTTGTGTGTGTGAACCAGTAAGTTGTTCATTTGAGAGATATCACAATCCTATCAGTGGTAATGGTTCTGATCTCAATATTATCAAGACATACAACACCACAGCAAGTACTGTCTAAGAAAGATCCACAAATCTATGTCAGGAATTTCAATCCATTCATAAGTCATGGGAATATACATATATTATTTTGAGTTCACAAGACATTTAGTCAAAAGAGAATATTATTAAGAGAGTAAAATAGTTTTTAAAAGTATAACTATTCAGGTCAGACAGACTATTTGCCCTAACTTGAGTACCAAACTCAACCTGCCAAAGTAGCAGTACTTTTTTCTCCAGCACAGCTTCTTGTGGGCAGAAAACACTTCACTTAATTTCCATTATCTGAGGGAGAAAGTTGACAACCAGTATTAGATTTGTTACAGAGCAGACAGTTAAGGCAGAATACTATTTATGGGAAAGCAGCAGATTTTTGTTGCATTAAAGGAAGGAAAAAGGGGAAATATTGTACAATACTCTGGCCTGTGCCTTGCTCATGTGAATCAACAAAGTTCAAATATCTTTCAGTGTGATGATATGCAGAGTTTTAAAGGAAATTAATATAAACTACAGAAATGACATCTGTGCTGCCATGTCAGGAATCAGTCAAGAAGCATCTAAGCTTAGACAAAGCGTATCCAGTCCTGAAGAAAGTTCTATGACAGAACTTCTTCAAACTTTGTACCTGGAAGTTTTTAATCTGACTGGTGATAATTAGATTAAGTACAGCCCCAAGCAACTCAGTAGATAAAAATACTCAAAAGTTTGGATGTCTTATTAAAAAGCATTTTAGATATGATGAATGTACCTAGACGATAACAAGGTGCAATATAGAAAATTATAATCTTTGTAAAACTATATTTCTCACATAGCTAAAATTACAGAACAGTTACTGTTTTGCTATATATACATGTGACAGTGTGTGTGTGTGTGTGTGTGTGTGTGTGTGTGTGTGTGTGTGTGTGTGTGTGTGTGTGTGTGCATGTGTGCGTGCATATGTGTGTTGATAATTTTATTTAGTTTCTATAAATAGCAATATAGCTTTAAGACAACCAAGACATCAAGTAGCTGGGGTGAGAGTCATGTTATATGAACGTTTTTTTTTTTTTTATCTTTGGGAAACTGTTAATGTTAAAGCATTTCATTCAGTGTATTTCGGTATGCGTCTTTTTAGATATACTGAACTGTACTTTTAACTAATGTCTTTCTGAAATATCATTTAATATATTTAATCAAAGCAATTACGTGTTTGGCGGTGGGTGTTAATGGAAGATACTGATCATCTGAGCAATACAGTCTTTCTGTGTCTCTTATCTTCAGTTTTGACATTTGTCTAAAGTAAAGGTGAATGTCCTCTATATATGTTGAGCTATGAAATATCCATTTTATGTAAATAGCCACATTTTTGCCAATATATGGCAAAAGCAAGTATCCATCCTTTTAGGTATGATTTATAAATATATCTGTTAACAATATCACATGCACTTAATAAAGTGAGTTATACAGAATAGTAATCAAATGATTCCAAGTTTAGCATAATGGCCATGTTTCTCAAAAAGTCATGTTCTCATGAGGAATAGTTTGGATA
>NC_056741.1:523046132-523087193 GCF_019279795.1 Protopterus annectens
TTGTCTGTTAGTTTGCTTGTTAGGGCATTAGACTGATCACAAGTGACTCATTTCACCCCAGCCTAGGGCATTACTATTGTCATAAAAAGAATGTAAAGTAGGTATATTGCATAGTATTTAGTTTGCAGTATACATATATGAGTGACAGGACAAAACAGAGATTTTATAACATAAGTTTAGGTTATCTGCTTACAATGGTAGTTTTTTCAAAAGGTAATACCTACTGAAAAGAGGTACATAAGAATTAATTTTGACTAAGTAAACAGCAAATGCCATTATTTGCAATTATTTTGCATCCTCATAGCATGTTCTTAAGAAATATAGTAGGTAATACACAGAAAATGTGAGAGTTTGGCTAATTAACTGAAAAAAACTATCTGCTGTGTAGGAGTTATTACAGTAAACAAATAGTGTAATTATTGCCTTCATAAGCTATACATATTATCATGTACTGGTAATCAGCAGTCAGGTATAACTGTATTACATATATCAGGAATGAGCACTCACACAAAATTTGACAAGAAAATGCCCATTTGGCAAAAGTGCTCTGCTGCATACATTATTTTTATATTTTAAAGGAAGAATTATGCAGCTGAGGTTTTTGATCATTATAAAAGCATATATAACAACAGACAGAATTACAGCAGAGAGAACATCCTCAGTAGAGTATTTTTATGAAGTTTTACTATGTAGTGAATACTGATGCGTAGATTATCTTGAGTGGAATCGAGGAGATTGGGTCAAGTGATAGTAGGATGTGGAAAATATTACAGTATGTGCATCTTTTTTTGCAGATAAGGCATTAGTTTGGACCTGCACATTACAACTATTTGGCTAACTTGAATGTCTACCGGTAGCCTGTCTCAAAATTTGGGAGCAATAAGAGCAAGTCATGGTTAGATACCGAAAGTGTATATGCCAAAAGGATACATTAGTTGACCATGGATGTAAGGCATAATTAGAGGTTATTGTTATTGGCTTTGAGGACATTTGTTGTTATAAAACTGTATATACTAGTGTGGTGTGTGGAATAAAATGCTAGCTCCATACCTCAAAACTGTACAGATTTTCGCAGACTGTCCAGATTGTTGCCTCATATTTTTGGTCTGTTCCTCATAAAAATTGTGTTTTTTTGACGAATCACTGGGATGATCTAAGGATTAAAGTCATTAAATAATGACATACATTTGAGTTAAAGACTTCCTATCCTTCAGAAAATGCAAGCTAACACAAATCATGTTATTCTAGCAACTTTTTAAGTTTATAAGAGCAATATTTAAAATGTGTCTCTATTTTTGTGACCCCCCACCCCCCCCCCCCCCATTATGTCAGACTTTGTCCAGATTTCATGAGTCAAGAGTTTGAGAGGTATGGCTAGCTCATTCTTGTATTGGTAGCTGCTTGCTCATGCTAGGAAAAAGCAATAACATCATAATGTAGGAGAGGACAATTGATCAGAAAATACAGTTAGAGAAAAACTTAATTCTGTCTGTGTAGCTGATGGTCTAAAGGCGTGAATGGCAATGTAGCTTTGTACTGCTGGAGTACTTTCTGCAGCTTTAAACCATGTCTCAGTAATGACACAGATGTCTAATTTTCCAGAGTGAGGAGAGCTTGTAAGGTGTGGAGTTTCTTGTTAAGGCTCCTAGCACTGAGCAGTAACATCTTTAGGTTCCTTAGGGTTTTATTTGCTAGGTCAGTAGATATGTCACTTTGGCATTACCTAAAATAGGGTCTAAGGGGGTGGATAAAGTTTTAGGGGGTGGACATGTGCAGGCCATCTTTATCAAAGCAACATGGTTTGTTGACCACATCTTCTTAGGCTGAGAGATATTGAATCCCCATGGACATGACACTAAAAACTACCTACAATTGTTAAGGTCATTCATTTTGTGCACACTGTGGCATCATCCTTGGTGAAGATAGAATGCTGCTCAATACAAAGTACATGCTAGTCTGAGGCACATATTCAGAGAGGTCCATAAATTCTGCCTTCATATTGTCCAGAGAAGTACATCTCAGGTAATTTATACCCACGTGAACTGTGGTATTATCATACTGGTACCTGTGGTGCAATTACTTGAATGTTCATAGGTTCATAGGTGTGTACTAGGCTAATGGCCCTGTGGCCTTTACAGCCCTAACCATAGGATTACCCTGGCATTGTATCACTCGACTTTAGTTCCCAGTGCCTCTGTCGAGTAGAGCCACTGGAGTTATCCCCGGGGTGAATTTTCTATTTCCCATCCACTCATCAAGATTTATCTTGAAGAGGGTCAGCAAGGTGCTCTACTTGACATGTATGGGAAGTCTATTCCATAGCATGGGCAGTCTCTGGGTTATGAACCTGTCCCTCCAGTACGTTCTGTTGATTGTGGTAATGAGGCTGAGGTCTCTGGAGTGTGTGGTGCGGAGGGATTGGGATTTCTTTAGATGTAGCATTTCTAACAGAGCTGGGTCAGACATGGCTTTATAAGTCAAGCAGAGATCGCCTCAAAGTAGGCAATATGAGACACAGAATAGTTGGAGTTTTTTGAGTCTGTCCATATAGGACAAGTTTTTAAGGCCTAGGATCATATTTGTGAGGTACTTTTGTGGCCTCTCCAGTTGTTGCAGGTGTCTAGTGAGGTGCATGCCAAATGGGGCATTGTACTCAATGAGTGGCCTAATAAGGGAAGAGTAGAGGGAGACAATGACTTCTTTCTTCCTGGATGCAAAACCCTTAGTAATGAGATGTGCCACATAGAAGGACTTTCTGACCACAGTGGCAATGTGATGATCAAAGGAGATGTTGCTGTCAACCTGTGTTCCAAGATCTCTTACAACACCTTCTGCATTCAGTGGACTACCATCAATATGGTAATTCATGGGAACTGGGTTTTTCCCAAATGGGAAGATGACACATTTTTTGGCATTGAGCTTAAGGCCATGGTTCTGACACCAGTCATTGGTCTCAGTGAGGCCATTCTGTAGGATGCCAGCATCACTTGGACAGTTAATAATAGCTCCCAACTTGCAATCGTCTGTGAACTTTGTCAGCCAGAGTCCCTTCATGTTGGCCTGGACTTCAGAGAAGTAGATACCAAACAGGAGAGGATCCAAGACCGAACCATGTGGGACTCCACTTGTGACTAGTTGGCAGTCTGGCTTGGAGCCAGCTACTTTCACACTGTGGGTTCTATCTGTGAGCCAGTTTGCAACCCACCTAGTGATATAGGGACTGATGCCTAGCTTAGTGAATCTTTCTATGATTCCTGAGTGGGGAATGGTATCAAAGGCCTTGGCCAGATCAAGGTAGGCTGTATGAACCACCTTGCCTTCATCCACAGCTCTGGTGACTGACTCAAAGAAGGTGACCAAGTTGACCAGGCATGAACTAACCTTCACAAAAACAAACTGTGTGAGATCCAGAGTTTGGAGATTCCCTATATCCTTGTTTATTAGGTCCATGATGATGCATTCCATAGCTTTGCATATCAGACTCATCAGGCTAATGGGGCGATAGTTCCCAGGGTCTGTAGTCGCTCCTCCTTTGTGGAGAGGGATGAATGTAGCAGTGTGCCATTCAGGTGGGACAAAGCCTGAGGTGAGGCTGTGACTGAACAAGGCACACAGGTGAGGTGCCAGTTTACTCTATAGTTCATGTAGAACACAACCAGGGATATTGTCAGGCCCCATAGAAGCTGTATTCTTAGCCTTGGACAGTGCTGTTTTAACCTGTGCAGCAGTAATACTGGGTGCCTTGCAATCTACTGGTATTGTGATTGGTCCTTTGGGGGGGAGGGGTAAAGTTGGCACTGAATCTGTCGCCAGTATATTGACAATATCTGCTGGCTCGGTATAGGAGGTACCATTGTGCAGTAGCTCCGAGCAAATCTGGGTATTGCCGTGGAGATTCTTTACATAACTATAGAAGGCCTTGTGATTGTCTTTACTATCTGCTGCAATTCTGTTTTCATCGCTATCTTTAGAGGATTTGAAGAGGGATTTCAACTTTTTGTTGAGGCTGATAAGGGAGTTTTTCCAGTCTTGGGACTTTACCTTATTCCGCATCAGTTTCCTTCTTCTGTTGTAGAGTTTGTTTATGGCAGGAGATCACCAGATTAGCTTCCTTTTTTTAGAGGTGAGCCTCTTGGTTCTATTGGGTATGGCGAGATCCATGCATTTGTGTATGTGTTCATACAGTGCCTTGGTGTATGATTCGGCAGTCATGCAACTATTCCCCATTTGCATGGGTGCCATGAAGTTAGCCACCTTTGTTTTTAGGTGCCCAAAGTTAGCTTTGGAGAAGTTTTTCATGGTGGTTACCTTTGCTGGGGGGGAGGGATGTGGATTTCCATGGTGATTAGTTTGTGGTCAGATCTAACCAGGGAGGATCTGACTATTGGTGTAGAGCAACGGTCTGCCATGTTAGTAATGACCAGGTCAAGGATGTTGCTACCTCTAGTGGGGGTAAGAAGGAGCTAGTCCAGGGTATTGGAATTAATGAACTCCATGAAATGTTGGGCAAGTGTATTGGTACATGAGTAGTTTTCCCAGTTAATGGAAACTGAATCCCCACTGAATGACACCAGAAACTTAGCCAATTGTTGAAATCAATCATTTTTTGCTTGTACTGTGGTATCATTCTGGGTGATGGTAGGATGCTGCTCAGTGCTAGGGTCATACCCACCTGGGATGAATAATCGAAAAGCTCCTCCATGTCTCTTTTCATGTAGTCCAGGGAGGTACATCTCAGGTCATTCACACCCATACGTACAATGACTGAGTCATATTTGTACCTTTTGTTGAGGGACCTGAGTGCATGCGTTATGTGGTGGATCCTGGCACCTGACTGGCAGCTGGCTATTACTTTCTCCTTATTCAACTTAGTGAGTGAGACATCAGTGTGCCTCACTATTGAGTCACCTATGACTAGTGTGTTGGGCATGCTGTTTTGCCTTATGGGCCTTGGTTGAGTGGCACACTGTTTAGGAGAGTTATGTGTCTCATGATTAGTGTTGTGTTGTGGTGGTCGAGTGTGTTTCTGCCTTGGAGGAGGTCTCTGCTGTTTGGGTAGTTTTTATTGACAGCCTCCCCAAAAGTGGATGTGTGGTTTGTGTTTTTATGTGAAGACAGTGCTGGTGTGTGTTTTGGAGGGCTATGTGTTCCATGCGGTGTGGTGCAAGTGTTCACCTTCTCCTCTTGACCAGCTATTCTGGTCTTGGCTGGAGAGTGCATGGCTTCCAATTTGGATATATAAGTGCATCTCTCACAAGCTGAGTGTTGGAAGGTAAGAGGAGAGGGTTGTTGGTGTACATGAGGCAGTTGCTACATTGCCTCAGGATGCCCAGTTTCACCAGATTAATAGGAGAAAGCACAGGGAACTGACCTTTAAACATGCCTGGAAGGGTGGCAATTAATAATAAAAACTGGAGCTGTTTCCTTGTAGAATGTTTATTTCTGACCATAATTTTCTCTTTTTCCAGTCTACTGAGAGGGGCATCTGTGTATCATATAATAGAGTCCCCTATGACAACAGTCCTAATTAAATCATTTACTTGCCTTATGGGCTTTATTTTTGGGGGTCCATTGGGTGTAGGCTTATGTGTGGTTGTTGGTATTGCTTTTAGCATATTTTTTAGAGATCGTTGAGGATAGCTGTTGCCACTGTGAGGCATAGGAGGTCTTTGAGGTTTGGGGATATTGCTTTTTAGTGCCTTAGCATGGGATGGTCTATGTGTGTGGACACTGTGGGGTGAATGTGTGTGTCCATGACAACATTGTTTATAGGTTCATAGGTAGGTACTAGGCTAACTGCCTGGCATTTATAAGCCTAGCCAGAGTGTGTCGGCTTTCGCCACCCCATTGATTAATTAACTGATCCTCTGTCAAGCAGAGCCAATGAAGTGATCCCAGGGGTGTATTTTCTGTTACCCATGCACAGGTCAAGGTTTCTCTTGAAGAGTGTTAGTGAGGGGCTCTGCCTGATGTAATTTGGAATTTTGTTCCAAAGCATGAGGAGTCTCTGTGACTGGAATCTATCCCTCCAGCATGTTCTATTTATTGTTGTGGTGAGGTTTAGCTCACTAGACCGTGTGGCTCGCAGTGACATGGATTTCTTTAGGTGGAGCATGTCCATCAATTCTGAGTTGGACATGGCATTGTAAGTCAGGCAGAGATCACCTCTGAGTAAGCGATATGCCACTGAGTACAGCCGGAGTTTTTTCAGTCGGGCTGCATAGGACATATGTTTGAGACCAGTAATTCTCTTGATGAGGTACTTTTGTGGTCTTTCCAGCTGTTGGAAGTGTCTTGTGAGGTACATCCCAAATGGGGTATTGTACTCTATGATGGGTCTAATGAGTGACAAGTAGAGGGGCACTATAACCTCTTTATTTCTAGATGCAAACCCTTTAGTAATTAGATGGGCCACATAGAAGGATTTCCTAACTACTTTGGCAATATGATTGTCAAAGGAGAGAGGGTGGCCTAATGGTTAAGGTGTTATAAGGTGTTATAAGGTGCCTTATAAACACAAGGTGCAGGGTTTGAGTCTCACAAGGGATAATTGCTTAGGCTTAAAATGGCTCACAAGGACAGTTAGCTTAGTACTAATCTATGAAGCTATGAACCTATTACTATCTACCTGGGTCCCCTGATCTCTTATTACCTCTACTGTATTAAGGAGGCTGCCACCTATGTGGTAATTCATGGATGTTTTGTTTTTCCCAAACAGGATGACTATGCATTTTTTGGCATTTAGCTTGAGGCCATGACTTTGCCACCAGGTGTCCATCTCAGTAAGGCCCTTTTGGAGGATGTCCGTGTCAGCCGGAGAGTTAGTTATGGCTCCCAGTTTGCAGTCATCGGCGAACTTGGTTAGCCATAGTCCTCCTGTGTTTGCCTGTACTTCTGAGAAGTATATGCTGAACAGTAGGAGTCCCAGGACCGAGCTTTGTGGGACACCACTTGTGACTGGTATATAGTCGGACCTGAAGCCTGCTATTCTTACCGTGTGAGTTCTGTCTGTAATCCAGTTGGCAACCCATCACGTGATGTAGGGGTTTATGTTCAGGCTGGTGAGTTTTTCTGTAATAACCGAGTGGGGAATGGTGTCAAAAGCCTTGGCGAGGTCAAGGTAGGCTGTGTGAACCACCTTTCCCGAAGAAGAAAGAAGTCGAAGAAGTCAACCAGGTTTAGTAGGCATGATCTGCCCTTAACAAAGCCGAACTGGGTCGGGTCAAGTGTTTGGAGGTTCCCTATGTCTTTGTTAATGAGTTCCATGAAGATGCACTCCATAGCCTTACAGACCAGGCTAGTCAGGCTTATGGGGATATAGTTAACAGGGTCAGTTGTGGCCCCTCCTTTGTGGAGAGGAATACGCATTGCTGTGTGCCTTTCTATGGGCATGTAGCCTGTGGAGAGGCTGAGGTTGAACAGTGTGTTTAGTTGGGGGGTTAGTTCGTTCTGTAGTTCATGCAAGACGCAGCCTGGGACACCATCTGGTCCCATTGATGTTGTGTTTTTGGCTTTTGAAAGGGCTGTTTTCACCTGTGTGTCTGTGATTTTTGGGACACTACACTTTTCCGTTATTGTTGTGGGCCCGTTTGGAGGTGAGAGGGGGGTGAAGTTTGCACTGAATCTATCTGCCAGGATGTTGGCAATATCAGTAGGTTCAGTATATTTTGTGCTATTTTGCACTAGTTCAGTGCACATCTGCGAGTTTGTATGTGAGATTTTTGCCTCCAAAGAAGTTGCATACTGTGATGCCTGTGCACTGGCCCAGCAATCAAGGAGCCTCAGTCATCACCACTAACATCAGTGAGAGGCATCCACATAGGGAAGGATAACAAATACGCACACAGTAAAGTACAATTTCCCTTAACAGCACGCAGAGATCACAGTCAGTCTGGGGCTGGATTCTCCCTTTCTCTCCAGGTCCCCAATAAGACTCCCCACTGACACAGCTATAGGGTCCAAATCTCAGCCTAGTGAGCAAGCTTAAACCTTCAGCAACCTCTCTGTCCAACCAGTGCTTCATGTCCCTGCCCAAGTAGCTGACACACACACACTTTGAGATGAGAGTTATATACAGCCACACAGACACTCCTGGGGATGGCTGGCACAGGTTCTCCAGCTGTGCCCCTTTTACCCAGACTATACGGTAGTATGACATGCCACCACCCACTAATATTTATCGGCTACTAAAAAGGCCCTTACTAAAGGGTGTCTAATTATTACTGTGCAATATTATTATACAAATGGTAAGTGTAACTGAACTGCAAGGCTTATTGGAGTGGCCTTATACAATATCACTAAATACATGCAATGTACTCTTAGAGCTTAAATTATCTCTACACAACACAGCCACAGTTGAAAGATGTAAAAATATGTAATAATAAATAATAAAAACACAAGACAATACTTCTTACTACACACTGCTCGTCAAGAGTTCAGAGTTCACAGAGAAATACTTAAAATAATACAGTAGAAAAGTTCTGACATCAATACAGAAAAAAACTAACTTAATCTTCCTAGTTCCTAGCTGTATCTAAGAGAAAACACAGTTCTAAAATAAACATACATATAGAGCAAGACAGTGTTGATGGCTCAAAAAAAATGCTAAAATGCCCTCATTCTTTCTGTCCTTAAATTGATAACACAGTACCACTGATTCATTTCAGATTACATCATTTCTTTCTGGTTCCCAGGCTAACAGAAACTCAGAGGTTAATAGCTCTTTTGATCTTACTGCTGGTCAGGAAGCCAGAACAACAAAAGAAATTATACATGTAAATTCTAGCCATTAAATCTGGCCTCAAAACAATAGGCAGAATGCCTCCCTCTAGACAGCTCGGCTCCGAGTTTTAGATCAAGGAATTTCACAATGCTTGACTTAACAGCTTTCTTACAGCAGGGTGCATTATTGTTAAATTTTTTTCAGTTCAACATCCAATACAGTCTTTTCGTATTTAAGAGAACAAGCCTGTGGCTTACATTAATATTTACAAATGACAGCATTCTCAACAAAATTCTATTTAACTAGGCTGGCAGCCTTCACCTATCTTTACACATCCTCCCCCCTGGAAAACTCAAGCTAGTTTTTCAAGTGACCCTTGAGAAATGTTGCTTGAGAGGGTTAGGTCTATCTGAGTATACCTTACCCCATTCCCTGTCTTGAGAGCCCATCTGCATTGGCATTGCTAATCCTACTGTGGTGCTGCACTGACATATCATATGCTTGCAACCCTAGACTCTATCTTAGCAATTTGGCGTTTTGCTGGCTGACTCTGTTTAACCATGTTAGGGGACTGTGATCTGTCACTACAGTGAATTTTCTTCTATACAGATAAGCCTGACATTTCTGCAGTGCCCACACTATGGCTAGACATTCCTTTTCTACAGCTGTATAGGATTCCTCCCTGGGTTGGAGCCTATGACTGAGATAAACCACTGGGTGCTCTTCTCCCTCTGAAGAAATCTGTCTAAGTACAGCCCCCACCCCATGGTTTGAAGCATCCACTTGCACAACAAATTCTTTGCTGTAATCTGGACTGGTTAACACAAGGGGTCCTCTCAAAGCTTCCTTAAGCTCCTGGAATGCCTGATCACATGCTGGGGTCCACACTACCTTATCTGGCTTGTTCTTCCTTGTCAGGTTTGTGAGAGGAGCAGCTATGGTACTATAACTGGAGCCGAACTTTCTGTAGTACCCTGCTGTCCCTAAGAATGCCCTCACCTGCTTTTTGGAAACATGTGCAGGCCATGCCTGAATGGGCTCACTATATGTCCCAGGTAGGAGACCTCTTCCATAACCACCTGACATTTGCTGGGCTTAATGGTCAATCCTGCCCTCCGTTGTCTGCTCAGCACCTCTCTGACATGTTGAAGGTGCTCTTGCCAGGAATGGCTGTAGATGGCAATATCATCTAGATAAGCAAGGGCAAACCCTCCTGCTCCTGCTAGGATATGAGCTACCAGCCTCTAGAAAGTCACTAGGGCATTTTTCATCTCAAAGGGCATCTTTGTGAACTCATACAAGCCAAGAGGAGTCACAAAGGCTGACATCTCTCTAGCACTGGCAGTCAAGGGCACCTGTCAGTAACCCTTGGTAAGATCAATGGTGGTAAGATACTTAGCCCCACCCAGCTGCTCAAGGGCCTCATCTGGCCTAGGCATGGGGTAAGCATCTGACTCTGTGTGACTATTTAATTTAATGTAGTCCACACAGAACCTGGTGCTGCCATCTTTCTTTGGCACCAGCACCACTGGGGAGGCCCAGGGACTGTTGGACTCTTGCATTAACCCTAGTTCCAACATCTCCTGTATCTCCTCCCCCCTCAGAGTCTGTTTGACTCTCTCATGTACCCTATAAGGGGCCTGCCTAATAAGCCTTTGGGGTTCTATATCATCCTGGTGCTTTACCAGGTGGGTGCAGCCTGGTTTCCCACTGAACATGTCCCCAAACTCCTGTGATACTGCTTGAATTTCTCAAACCAGGGTAAGAGATAGATGCTGGGAGATTGCTACCCCTTCCACTGAGGTGTCAGTCCAAGCTTCACTGAGCAGATCAGTCACCAGATATCCCTCAGACTCCTCCTGCAATCCATTGCAAATGCTCAGCACAAGGTCCTACCTATCATGGTAAGGTTTCATCATGTTAACATGGTACAATTTGTGCTCCTGCCTCCTGCCTAGCAGTTCTACCATATAGTTAACATCGCTTACCTTCCTTACCAGCTTGTAGGGTCCCTCCCAAGCTGCTTGCAGCTTGTTGTGTCTGACAGGAATGAGAACCATTACTGCTGCCCTACAACATATTCTCTAGCTCAAGCATTCCTGTCATACAATACCTTTTTCTGTTGTTGGGCTTCTGCCAGGTTCTCCTGGGCCAAACCCATGAGTTCTCTGAGCCTTGTCCTGAGGTTTAGGACATTTGCCACAACAGACTCCTTGTGAGGTTTATTTAAAACGTTCCCACCCATCAGGAATTAAATCTAGAGGTTCTCTCACCCTATGCCCATACAGCACCTCAAAGGGTGAAAAACCTGTGGATTCCTGGGGAACCTCTCTGTAAGCAGACCACAGATGGGGCAAATATTTGTCTCACTCCCTTTTAAACTGGTCTGCAAATGCCCATAACATGAACTTGATTGTAGAGTTTAACCTCTCAACCATACCATGAGTCTGGGGATGGTAGGGGGTAGTCTTCAGGTGCTTCACCCCACAGTACTTCCACAGACAAGCCAACAGTTCTGACATGAAATTGGCACCTCTGTCAGTCAATATTTCTTTTGGGAAGCCTACCCTGCTGAAAATCTCTAACAAAGCATTTGCCACCTTTTGTGCTCAAAGCCACTGCCTCAGGGTATCTTGTAGCATAATCTACTACCACTAGGATATACTTTTTCCCTGTGGAACTTGGGTACTCAGAGGCCCCACAATATCCATAGCTACCCTCTGAAATGTCTCCTCAATCATAGGCAAAGGCATCAAAGGAGCTCTCACCTTGTCTCCTGCCTTGCCTACCTTTTGGCACTGCTCACAGGTCCTGCAGTACCCTGTTACATCTCTATAAATTCCAAGCCAATAGAAGTTCTGCACAATACATCTCTTTGTATGTTTTAGGCCCATATGACCTGCAAAGGGAATATCATGGGCTATGGCTAGAAGCACCAGATGGTAGGCTCTAGGCACTACCAACTGTTGTACCCTCTCACCTTCTAGCCCTCCCTCAGGGGTCCACACTCTCTATATAGTAACCCTTTATCCCAGTATACAGATTCCCCTTCCCCTGGGAATCAGGTCCTGCCTTAGGCCTTGCAATGTAGGGTCTGAGAGCTAAGCCTCTCTCAACTCTTTCTTTATAACCCTTCCCAGCTCCCCTTCCACAGGAAGCCTGGCATCCTCTGACAGTGGTGCCTCACTGTCAGCCTGGGTACTACTACTCACCTCTACCTTTGTAGTCACTCTGTCCAAGGGAAAAATCAGTACCCACAAGCAGCGTGGCTCACTTTCAGTCTCACTGCTACAGCATAACTTCTTCCCTGAAGTAACCACCTCACCAGTTCTGGTTGCAAGTATGCAGTCTGTCTGGGTCTCCCCCAGGCTACCAGACCCACATGCTTGTCTCAAAGCTTGACTGCGTGTAACTGCATTAACACATAGTACTGCCTCATCAAAATCCTTCCCTATCAGGACATCTGCAGGATGGTAGCTCGGTACCCCTGTTGTCTCAAGACAACCTACTATTGACAGTTTATCTTCTCCACTTACTGGCTCTCTCATCTTTTGTTCTCCACCTTGCCTCCGTAGACATCCGTATGCCATATGGCCCCACTGGTTGCATTCAAAACATTTAACCCTAGGTCCTGGATGTGTATCTGGACTAGTGGCTTCCCCTGCTACTGGCAGATTCTGTTGGGGCAGTCTGGGGTTCCCACTGTGGGTTCCTTTAGATCCATGAGCAGTACTTGTGGTCCCTTTCCTGTGCAGGGATGCCCTGCTTGCTAGGTATAGGTCTCCCTTCTTCCCCAACTCATCTGAAGTAGCACATTGTCTATCAGCTAACCAGGTCCGCATGTCCTCAGGCAAAGTACTAAGAGCTTGTTCCCTCACCAAAAGGTCTGCCAGCCCTTCAAAAATGGTGACCTGACCTCCACTCACCCACCTATGAAAATAAGTACTCAGTTCAGCAACATATTCACACACACTTTCATCTGCCTTACGTCTATGCTCATGAAACTTTTTCCTATAAGTTTCAGGTGTTAGCTTAAAAAATTCTAACAAACAGTTCTTAACAGTAGTATAATCAAAACATTCCTGATCAGAAATTTTAGACAACACAGTTACAGCTTTACCATGGAGTAAGGGGGTCAGAAACCGTACCCAGAGCCTTTGGTCAACATCATACTGTATACATACCCTTTCAAACATGTGACTGAAACTATCAAAATTATCCCCCTCTGAAAACTGCAGAAGAAATTTACTGACCTTTTCTGCTTTTGGGGTCCAGTTATTCCCTTCCCATTTACCTCCATGACTCTGGCAAAGAGTCAGCATCTCCTTTTCATGCTGGCTCTGCCCTTCCTTTTCTTTAGCTTCCAGGCATAGCAGTTTCTCATTATCATCAGCCTGCAAATGTCACAGTTTCTCATTGTCCTCACTCTCTAGATGCCTCAAGTCTCTCTGCTGCTTCTATTTGCACATGCTTGGCCTTCAACTCAAGTTTCTTTAGCTCCAGAAGGTTGAGCTGTCCATTCTCTGACTGTGATATATCTCTACTATCAGTCTGATCATCCTCCTGGTTGCTGTTTTCTGATGCAGCTGTGATCAAAGCTGCAGTCATGTCTGCCTTAGTCAGGTTTCCATTCACCAGTCCTTTAGCCTGGCACATCTCAGCCAGATGGCTCCTTGTCAGCTTTCTGTACTCCTCTGCTGACATGCTGCCTGCTGACTAACTAAGCTAACAAAATAAATAAAACAATTGTGATCTGAACTCTTGAGTGTTCACTGCATGGCTGATTTAGAGTACAAAAACATCTTCAGTGATCTCTGTACACAAGCTACAGGAATTCACACTACTCACACCACTACAGAAAGCAATCCCAATGACTTCCCACAGCCTACACCAAGCACTTATCTTTTGGCAGCACCCATAGGGGGAAAATTAGCACTTTTTGCTCAAAATTGGCAGTTAACCCAGGGCAAGTGGGTACTAAACATCGTATCACAGGGACACAGATTCCATTTCCACACTCTGCCAATGGCAAATGGTTGGCCAGATCTGCCAAAAAATCAGTGGGCAGAGGCACATAAACAGGTTACGTCCCTCATGGATATGGGGGCCATTCAGACAGTACCAGAACAGGAAAAATGACAAGGTTTTTACTCACTGTTCTTGGTACCCAGAAAGGACAAGGCCTGGTGGCCAATACTGAATTTGTCGATTTTGAACACATACCTGGACATTCCAAAGTTCAAAATGCTGACTTTGCAGCAGCTTCTGCCCATGCTCGGCAAGAATGCTTGGCTGGTGACTTGAGACCTAAAAGAGGCATACCTGCATGTCCCAATAAGACAATCATGCAGAAGATACCTCAGATTCAAGGCTGGCTTAATGCATTACCAATTCTCTGCACTGCCCTTTGGCTTATCTACTGTGCCCAGGGTCTTTACAAAGTGCCTGGCACCAGTAATTGCATTTTACAGACAAAGTAGTATACAAATATATCCTTACTTGGACAACTGTCTCATTCAAGCAGAGAACAAGTGCACTGTTCTTCGACACTTGCCGTTTGTGAGAAGGCTTCTGACATGCCTAGGGTACACAATAAACGAAAAGATCACAACTGGTACCATCTCAAAAGATTACATTCCTGGGTGCAAGCTTAGATACAACTGCCCAGATGGCTTACCTCACACCAGACAAGCAAAGGCAACCGACTACTTACTTCAAACTGATGGCAACAAAAACCCAAGACAAATTCTGCAGGCTCTGGGCTTCATGGCATCCTGCATCCTACTAATTCCATATGCAAGACTGCATATGAGGAAACTTCAATGGTACCTAAAAAGTTTATTGAGTCAACATTCACACAGACTGGAAGCAATGATTCCTCTCATTCCCTGCCTGCAACAGGAGATGTTCTTCATTTTTCACTGTTGCAGTCATTGCATTTGGGTGGTCCTGCTGGCAGGTTGCCCTCGGTCGGCCTGAGTTCCGGGGTCTTGGGTCCTGCGTCGGTTGCTGTCGCCCCTTCCCTGACGTCTGGTCGTCAGGGGTATAGGAGATGCAGCCGACGCCATTTTCTTCAGTCTTTCTTGCCGCACAGTTGCCGAAGCAGAAGCAGTTAGCAAGTGCTGGTCGGTAGACTCCTGAGATTTTCGTGTTCGAGTTTCAGATCCAAAGTTTTTAATAAAGGCAAGTACCCCATTGGGGAAACTTTTCTTGCTCCAGACCGATGTCAGAAAAAGTTAGTTGTATTTCTTGTGGAAAGCAAATACCTCATAAGGACTTTCATTCTTACTGTATTCCTTGCCTAGGCCCTGATCACAACGTTTCAGGTTGTCGGTTTTGTGCTAGATTTAACCAACGCACTATTAAGCGTCTGTATGATTTTGCATTAAACTATTTTGGATGCAGGTTTAATTATCCAGAAATGTAGTCTGATAACCATCTGACTACCGGAGTTCACAAAAACTGCAAAGAAAAGGAGAGAGATAAACAACCGAGGCCCAAAACCGACGAGGCTTCTCCTAAGCCAGTCGCCGGTTCTCAGTGAGATGCTTTTGCAGCCCCTGACGCCTGCTACTTTAGAGTTGCAGGCCACTACCGACTCCCATGTGGAGTCTGCTATGCCACTGGAAACTCGTGTATTGGAGCCTCAGACGCTATTCCCTCAGATGGGTCCGGAGCCGCTGAGCAGGCACTGGCTTCTGAGGGTATATTCAGACCTAAACATCTATACATTAAACTGACTTCAGCTTCAAAGGCAAAGACTAAAGCACCTTCTAAGACAAATAAACTCAAGAGCCACGTGGACAGGCCTCTATGCCCAAAAACAGATGCTCAAAATGGCCTAAGAATTACCTTGATCAGGGGTTCCCATCCCCCTCCTGATGAGAGGCCTAGGCAAGAGACGGACTATGAATCCTCAGATCAGGTTTCTATTTCTTTTGATTCCTCTTCTGATCAGGAATATTCTCTTCCCCCCTATGAGGATTCTGATGCTGAAGAATCTATACCTTCAGCTTCTCCTCCTGAGGACTATTCTTTTGGGGAACCTTGCATACCATGAGGGAGCATTTCCACTGGGAGAGCCAAGATTTTTCAGAATCTAAAGAGGCTCAGGGACTTCCTTTTACTACCTCAAAATAGGCCTCTAGCCATTCCACCTGTTAGACATTGTAGATGTGTTTTCAGAGTCCAGTCTGACCACTGATTCCTTACCTCCAGCTCCTGTTAAGCCTAACAGATATTACAGGGTTCTTGACTCTCATACATTCCTTTTCAAAAACCCTGCTGCAGACCCAGAAACTATTTCACAGGGTCCCAAAGGAGTTGAGGCTTCTGCTGCAAAAAACCCTACCCCCTCTGACAGATTCTATGGCACTGGATAGATGGGGAAAAAAGGTTTACACATCTGCTACCTTGGCTAGAAGGGCCTTACACTGTCAGTTTCATATGCTCAAATATCAGCAGTATGTCATGGCATTGCTTAAACAGAAAATGTTACTGAATGTACAGAAAACAATGAAATGCAGGATTTATTACATGCAGCTGAACAAGTTGGAAAGCATATTTTGCAATGTGGTTTTGATTCTCTGGAGGCCTCTTGCAGGGCCGCAGTTACAGGTTCTGTAATTAGGAGGCATGCTTGGTTAAAGGAACAAAATCTGCCCGATCATGTCAAAGTTAAATTATTAGATGCACCTTTACAGCATGATTCCAAAGACATGCATCTGGAGCATTTCTCCCCGGGCCACCACTGAAAACAGGCTCTGTGGAACCTAGTTGGACATTCCCGGTCAACAAATGTTAAATAAAAAATAAATGAAATAAACAATTAGTATTTGCCAACCAATTAATATGTTCATTTCAACATCCAATACAGTCTTTTCACATTTACGAGAACAAGGTTGTGGCTTACATTAATATTTACAAATGACAGCATTATCTACAAAATTCTATCTAGATAGGATGGCAGCCTTCACCTATCTTCACACATCTTTCATGGACTGTGTTGGTTTCTATAAGGATTAAAAGGTTGTCTGTGAATATAAGACAATGGCTACATTCTTTTTTTAAACAAAACATCCTTACTGCATTATCACTTATAATATAGTCAGTCATACATTTATATAAATAAAAACAAACCATATTGACATATTTTCAGTTGCAAACATTATATGTCATATATATGCCCATGTCGACCAAGCTGACTATGGAGACATTTGGAAATTACATATCCATGTTGTCAAGACCTGTATTAGGGTGGGCTGTTAGGATATGAGGACTGGGTTTTGCAGAGGTCTCCTAGGGTGCTCTCTAGGGTTACGGACTAGTGTTGAATAGTGCTAGGATATGGTATTAGATAATGTTAGGATATTGTATTAGTGCTATATGATGCACAAGCTAGCTGCCCTGAATTTAACTCCTTGCAGTTTATTGCTACATTGTTGGGTACAGTCCTAGTACTAGTTTAATAGGTAAACTTGACTCTCCATGTGCTTGCATCTGCGCTGGACACTGGCAATTACTACTGCTGCATGGTAAGCAGCCCCATGCCAACATGCTTAATTTATAGAAGTAGGAGTAAATGACTGTAGTTTGAGCCCCTCTGGAGTACTCCCCAGTTCAAATAGACTAGGCAAACATCTTCTGCCACAAAATGGATAGGGTCTATACCAGAACATCAAAGTATTAAAACTTTGAATGTTCTGATATCAAACACTATTCAGCGAACGCTAAGAATAGCGAAGCTGCAGAACAGCAAATTCTTTCCTCGGGAAAGAATTTGGTTGGCCGTTTCTGTGGCTTCGCTATTCTTAGCGCTCTGGTGGAAAGTTACGGGTTGGGTTCAGGTAAGTGTGCGATTGTACGTTAGGGTTAGGGGCGGGTTAAGTGAGTTAGGGTTAGGGTGCAGGTTAGGCGTGTGTGCAATAGTGACAGACTTTAGGGTTAGGGGCAGTTTAAGTGAGTTAGGGTTAGGGCCCAGGTTAGGTGAGTGTGCGATAGTGACGGACCTTAGGATTAGGGTTTGGGTTAAGGTAAGTGGGTAGATAGTAGTGTATGTTTAGTTTAGTGTAGCATTAGATGTAGGAATTTAAGTGTATGTGTGTGGTTGCTGTTTGTTTGATGTGCTTGTGTTGTGTGTATGTGTTTCGGAGCAGCAAATTTTTTCCATGGGAAAAAATTTGCTGTTCTGAATGTTCGATATTTTCATGTTTAGATGTTTTGGGGCCGATGAAATAGCGTTCGCTATTTTCATCTTTCGATAGCGTGATATAAACGCAATGGATAAGCTTAGTCCTTTTAATGTAAAAGCACAGCAAAAAAGGACCTTCAAGTAAAATACAACAAACAACTTATTCCCTAGCTAAATCTCCTCTCCATGAGGTGATTATCGGAAAAAAAAACACTTCCAGTACCAAACAGTAAGGAGACAATGTGATCTGTAGCAAAAAAAACTTTAAATACCCAGACAATATCAAAATATAAACTGTGAAAAAGGGTGCAGTTCTTTAGTTTAAGAATTTATCTTTGCCTGGATGGCACAGGACTCAGTGAAAACACCTCTTGAAGTGCAGGTAAGATGCCAAGGATTGCTGAGCTCTTTGGAAATGAGCTTACAGCTTTTTATTTAACATTTGTTAACTGGGAAAGTCTGACTTGGAACAAGGGAATTTTCAGCAGAGGCCCAGGGAGAAAGGCTCCAGTGGCATATCTTTGTAATGTGGGAGGAAACAGAAGCCCCAGGAGGAAACCCACATGAATGCAGGGAGGACATGCAGACTCCACCCCAGCCAAAAATCAAACTGGAAAAACTCTTGCTGTGAGGTGACAACACTACCACTTCACTCTCTAAGCTTTCATATAGACCAGGCCACCACTTATTGCCACTAGATGGAATACCCAGCCTGTTTAAAGTAAAACACAAGATTGCTTAAGAGTGTATGCTACCAGAAAAAAACTTTAACAGACTAGCTAGACAAGGCAATTTCAAGTCAGTCAGACCAATAGTGAGACAGTTTGAGCAAATACAGTAATTTAAGGCTTAAATACAGGTAAATGCACCAATAAAATAAGGAAGCAATAGCTGATCACTTAAATCTGGAAGTATAATTTTTAGAGTACTTAGCTTTTGCCTGGTTGGTATCTGTTGCAAGGAAATCCCTTCAGAGGCACAGATGGGGACATCAACCAAAAGCCTCACAAACACACAGGATTTAGTCTTTTTTCACATAGGTTAATAGCAAATTTGTTATTAAATTTAGGTAGAAGGGTGGAATGGGTAGCAGCAGCCATTTTCTGAAGATACTATGTCTGCAATTTAAACTGGATTATTAGTCCATAATTACAGTGCCTTGTAGGTTATTTGCTGTCTTAGCATTCATGGTAGCGTGCATGAAATTGTAAATCTAGGCTTCAAGTTGCAGTCAGTCTTTTTTCCTGTAATCCATGAGGTTCTTCGAGGAACTGACTGCAATAAGTGGTATCCAGATAGTTAGTTTACAGTGCTTGGGAAGGACATTGAATCATGCCTGCCTGTCTCTGTTCATTTGGCTAGGTGTTAAAAGCATGGCTCAGGGTGCATCAGGTTTGGACATGGTATTGTAGACAGTGGTAATGCTCGGGTGATGGCTATTATAAAAACAGAAAAGAGAAAGAGAAAAGATAATATAATAATAATAAATTGGTTAGTGAGGGCAGAACTAAGTGGAAGTGCAAGTAGATGTAATTCATTTGGATGGTGGAGCAGATCGCATCTGCTGCATACGTAGTGCACTCCTTTGTTCCTACCCACAATAAGCTTTGTTCTCATGCGGTGCAGGAAACCAGGAAGAAGGTGTTGTGTCAGAGAATCCTGTCACCCCCCCCCCTTTTTGCATTTTAATTGCTGGCAGGACCCAAGAGACTGAAGGCTTTGCTTGCAAAAAAAATGTAATTGGATGATTTCTTGTTGATTGTGGAGGGAAAGAATCGGAAGCCAAGAAAATGAGGGTGTTTGAGGAAGAGTGTTTGTGGAGCTTGGGGAGCTATTTGCAAAGGACAAAGTGGAAGGTCCAGCTAAAATAAAATACTAAGGAACATGTACACACGCCCGTATGCACTTGCGTGCATGTGTGTCCGTTACAGTCAAGACCATATGATGGAGTTTCCAAAAAGTCAAACATCAAAAAAAAAAATCTAACATTTTTACTCAAGCTCCCCTAGTGCCCCCCCCACACCCCATGCAAATTATATATACCAACTCGCAGATCGCACTACAGTGAGGAAAATTTTTAATGCACTGTACTGCAATCTCTATTCAAAAGCTTTGAGTTTTCAAAAACTCAATCATATTATCTCGACCATATGAATTTCGAGTTTCTGAGAACTCGATCAACTGATAGGGACCCATATAGATTTTATATGTGTATATATATATATATATATATATATATATATAGATAGATAGATATACACAGTTATAATAAAAAAGGGGGAAAATGAAAAAAAAAAAACACCAAAAAGAAACATGTCAGGAGAGGGGGAATCCTCAAATCTGGTGTTTAGGAGTGGGTTGGGGCAGGCGGGTCTAAATTACAACATCAAACTAAAACAAGTTTGAACGTTGTAAGGTTGAACCCTAAAGTGCGGAAGTTGAAAATAGCAAAGCCACGGCCCAGCAACTTTTTTCCCAGGGAAAAAAATTGGTGGTCCGTTTTTGGGGCTTTGCTGTTTCTTCCACTGTGGTGTGATCTCGTTGGTATATTTAAGTAGGGGAGTGTGGGGGGGGGGTGAAGCCCCCCACTTTAGTTTAAGTTTAAGGTTATTTTTTTTGTCACGGAACAGCAATTTTTTTTCCCAGGGAAAAAAATCGATGTTCTGTGTTTTCGGTGCTGTTGGGTTTCAGACCTTAGGGTCCGGTATTACAACAATCAAACTTTTGTCAGTTTGACATTGTGATATAGACCTGGGGCTGACTATAGGACCATAGTCCCCTTCTCTCCTCTCTCCACCAGAAAGTTAGCATTTGCAAAAAATAATAATAATGAGGGCAGGTGAAGCTGGGTCTGTATAAGTTAAAAGGCTTCTTAAGGTAGGATACCATGAGAGTGTAGTATGTTGACTGATGCCCTATTGTATTTTTTCATCCAGGATGGGATGTTTGGAGGACTCAGGAAGAAACTGGCAGGGGCTGGTGTCACAGGTGGACAAATTATTTCAAAGGTTGCAGGTACAGGGACATGCGTCACAAGAGACTGTCCAGGTGGAACCGAGTAGATGTGGTTCGAAGCAACAAGGACATGTGGAGTGACTAGAGATGGAGGCCTCTGAGCCTACAGTCAAATGTTTCAGAAGAGCTTGAAAAGGTTCCAGCAAAGTCACTTCCAGAGAAACCACAGCAGCTGGCAAGAAGTGGGCATGGGAGTCAAATTGAGATGCCCTCAATGTAACAGCAACTGACAGGTACTGATATTAATAAATTTGAAGGGCATTTGATGCTGATTTGAGCATCATTGGTAGTGTGGGTAGAGGACTTTTTGAATAAGAGGGTGATATTTCATTTAGATAATTTAGAGGAAGCTCAAGTTTTGACTAAGAAGACAATCTAGGTGGGTTCAAGTGTTACTTAGGAAAATTGTTTTGTTTTTATTAAGCATTAACCTTTCTTTTTTCAGCTCAGTATATCCGTGGACATCAAAAAGATTTTGTCTGATAGCCTGTTTTGTTTTCACTTTTGAAGGTTTTGGTAACTGGCACCTGAAGCTCAGGTGAGCTGCACTATTCTTCCCAAGGAGGTGTTGGAGATTGGTTGAGCATGGCAAGTAGCTTGGTTTAGCAGTCCTGGTCCAAGGCTACTAAAAAGGTATATGGTAGGGCTGATATTTTTTTAGTAGTTTGTTAGAAGTTTGCCATTGAATATGAGATCTTGGTCGGACAAGTTAGTATTGAGGATTTAGGTAGAGAGGTGGAGGATTGGTGAGGCTGTCAGGACAGTTAGGGACCTTGCTGCAGTGAGTATGGTGCCGAAGCCGTTGGGTTTATGGGATATGACTATGGACTGAAGGATATGGAGGTTGATGAAGGGTTGGGAGAAATTAGGCAAGCATATGTTGCCAGTATTGTTAGCTGATTTGCTTAAGTGGGCATGTTCTTATTTTTATTACGTGTTGTGGGCCACCTTGGCACTTTTATGTATGTTGGAATGTTTTGGGTTAGTGAATTGTTGGGTCAGATGAAATGGGAAGAACTGAAAATTACTTTGATGGGGATGTTGATTTGGTTAAGTCAATCTAAGACTGATCAGGAGGGAGTGGGTAAGCAGGTGATTTTGCCAAGGAGAGGTGTGCGTTTATTATGTCTGTCAGCTTGGGCTAGAGACTCTTGGGAGGTGCCTGATAATTGGCAGGCAGTTTTACTCTTTAGGGATTCATGGGAGAAGAAGGTGGAAGCAAGAAAGCCTGTGTCTTGGGTGCAGATGGCGCTGAGAGTACAAGGGGTGACAGCAGACAATTACACCACACATTCCTTTAGAAGATGAAGGGCATCTGATTTGGCTAAGAAAGGTGGGATGGTGGAAGGGATTAAAAGCTGTGGGAGGTGACATCTAGGTTGTTTTTGAATTACATTCATTAAGCTATGAAAAAATAAATAAAAGGAAACAAAATAAAGAGAAATGAAGGGTATTTTGGATGTTAATTATGTGTGGATGTAAATTGCGTATATTTCTTATGCAGGTAAAAAACTGTTAGTCACCTTGGGTCATATTTTTTTTATTTTTTGGGTAGCTAGAAGAGCAGACATTCATGCTGGTGGTGTAAATTTGGACCTGGATATGATACACTCACAAATCCAGCAGCATGGTTGTCAGCGTATGCAGTGGTGTCAGTTATTACTTGCACTGAAAGAGGTAAGACAACAATTTGGTATCCCAGCTGGGATGGTCATAAATTTGGGAGGTAATGACATTGTGTGAATTCATAAAAGGAGGTTGCTTGCCTGTTTTTAAGGGATTTTTCAGTTGTGCAAAGGTTTCCAGGGGCTAAGGTTATAATGTCGTCCATAATTCCTTGGTTTGTTTGTTGGAACACTGACATGTTTAAGGCAATGAAGGTGACTCAAATGTTTCTTAACCCCAGGGTGGCTAGGACAAGTTGTGCATTAGGCTTTTTTGTAATGAAGCATTGGAATTTTGCAGATAGGGATCCATCCTGGTTCCAGGATGACAGCATTCATCTCAGCATATTGGTTTACATATGTTCAATATGCAGTTGTCTGTTTTTACAGGATTTGTTTGGAAGATAGTGGTTGTGTTAGGGGGACAGGCTGTTGAGCAGCCAGGTGGGTGGAAGAAGGTCTCTACTAGTTGTACAAAGGAGGTAAGCCCTCCCCCTCTATTTTCAGTGGGCACTCTCATTGGTTTAGGTGCGTAGTGCTTTGCTGCCTGGTGGATTTAAAGTTTGGTTAATGAGCTGTTAATATGTTTGTGTGAACAGTCTAACATGCTGTCAAGATTCTATTAAGAGGTGTTGCTGAAGTTTGTAAAAGCTCTTTTGACCATTCTTCATCATTTTCCCTTGCAATATTCTTCATCAAGGCTATAACAGACTCAGCAAATACACTTTTGTGTCACTTATGGCACCTTAGAATCTTGTTATTATACTTCACATTTCACAGTTCTGTTATATCTTCTTCTGCTAATTACCTGTCTTAATTGTCTCGTTAACTAGGGTAATTGTTTTTGCTGACCATAATTTATTAGTCTCATGGTGTAGAGTTTCATTTTGTTAATCATTGTCTCTTTAACATAGTTTCATAATTGTGTCAGTTTTCTGATTTCCTGTATGCATCACTTCAATGTATCATCTGTCCTTTTGTTTTTCAACATATTAAAGTTTCCCCTTTCATAATGTCAGATTTCTGTTCTTGTGTCCTACCTTACCATTGCTCCCATCATGGTAAACTATATCTTGGCATGATAGCTGTTGACCAGTGGCTCTTTCATATGTGCCTGTGTTGCACAAATTGCAAACAGGTAGGAGTAATTCAAGGGTATTCTTCATAACTGGGTTGGAAAGCTCATTCCATAAAAGAGCTGTTTCCATCAATATGTCTTCTGTTTTTTTTCTCATTTAAACAGATGTGAGCAACTCCAACTCACTGAGGTAAAAATAAGGTAAGATACTCTGTTAATATGAGTCTCCTTCTCTTCTTTATCAATCTACAAATTTGCTTTTGAGCCCAACATCATCCTTCCAGATGTATTTAATTTAACCTTCCATTGGGACCACCTCCTTCTCTTTAAACTTCAAATCTAACACCTCAGACTCTCATTTTTTTCTGTGACATTGACACAACCTTCCACAACACATCTGTCTTGCCACAAATTTTCATGCCCTCCCCCACATCATTTGCTCCTCCTATTTCTTTGGTAAGATATCTCAAGTATAGTAACCCCATCCTATTCTGTGTTGTACACATTAATATTTTGGTTGCATTATGTATACTCTTTTCTGCTAAAATGTCATACAGCTAACTAATGTTTTCATCTAAGCTCATGACCCTCCACTTCCTCCTTTCATCACTTTATTCATTCATTTTCGTTTTGCCCCCATTCTGCCTTTCTCACTTCTTGTCTTTATAACAATGGTGCTGTTGCTGTACCCCCACTACAGTTTAAATATGGTCTTGATTTAAATCCATATTTTCTTTCAGTGTTGATAATTTCTTTCCCTTAAAGACTCAGATACTGGAATTCAGCATGCAGTTTATAATCATCCAACAAACTTCGCTAGTTGCTTATTATTCTGTAATCCAGCTCACAGCATGAATCCCTTAATCCTAGACTGAATTCTATAATTCTTTCTTTCCATGGCCTTCTTGCATTTTACATGCCTGACCAAAAGCTAGTGAGCTGAATATCTCCCTGGAATGCACCCTAGCTTCCAGTGCTGTCTATAGTACTTGTTTTACTCTGTGAGTAATCATATATATTTGTTCTGTCCACCAGGTCTTGCTCAATGGCTGCCCTTCCTTCATTCAATCGATCTATACATTCATCTCTCAAAAGTGAAAGTTAGGCACTTGTGGCCTGGGTGAGGGCCCTTTGGCTCATTTGTTCCCTGAGTGGAGGCCTAATTATCCCAGTCAGTCCCTCAGAGTGGCTAGTGGCATGTGGTAAGGAGCAGGCAGTCTATTCAGCCTCTTTTTCACAGCAGAGTTACTAATCTCCACAATGGCTCACTACAACTCCGCCAGTGCTGTTGAGCTATCTACCAATATGTCAACTAATAAATGGTGGAATGTAATTTTTATTGGCCTAAAAATCTCCTTATTAAAGTGGTATGCCATCCAATGGCTGTCTTACATACATCGCAGCTTCTATCAATCAGCTTGATGAGTCTGTGTTTATCTAAGCAATGGAATCACTTAATTCTTCCAGTTTGACATATACCCACAAAACACTCCTTTAAGACATCTTAAAAAAAAGTGTATAGAAACTTGATGTTCAGCTTTGGAAACAATTAATTTAGTCACCTTTGTACAAGCTAAACTACTCATCAACAGACACACCTATATGTTGAACATTTATATTATTTTATTTGCAGCCATATTATCTCCTATAGCATATAGTTGCTTTCCTCAAATCACCCAAATTCAGTTTCAATGCCAATCTTTCAAGGAAGCAAGATGGTATTGCTTTTGTAACACTCTGGTATCTAGTGCAAATGATTAAAGCTCTGAACTGTTAATGACCTCCTTCCTATAGTCCAGGGTTTTAGTCCCTCAGGCTCCATTTGTCTACTGTGCAACTCTGAGCAAATCACTTAACCAGGTAGTAATCTGGGGAAACTGGAAAATTAGATCAGGTTCCTGAATGATCGCCTTTACTGCGTGTCTGGTAACTATCTATAAACCTATACACCAATGATTTCGAATTGTGAGTAGTCCAATGTCAGTGCACCTTGGAGAAAGGGTGAGACGGTTGTGAAGTTGCTTGCCAACGATTGCTGTTTCTCCAATGTACAGTAACTTTGGAAAAAGAATAATAAAGTAAGGGAGTAAAGTAGCTGAAGCCACCCACATAAAGGAGAGAAGGATTATCCACCTATAAAATCCTTATTTTTTTTTTACATGTAAAGTGACAAGCTCGAGTATATGGGACATAAGAATGTGTATACTCAAGTTGTCATGTGACTAAACTTGTGTGATGCAAGCAACAGAGAATCAAGGAGATTTAGTAGCTCCAAATTCTATTAAACTATGTGCATGTAGCGTACAACTGTCACATAGCTGTATATTGTACATATATCTTCATGCCACCTGTATACAACTATTAGGCAATACATATATGGCTTATTAATATAACTATGGTGCAAAAAATGTACCATTACATTGTATGCATATAGGTTATATTATACAATGTGATAAATAACTTAAGGTTACTTTATCTGTTGTCTTTCAGATGCCAGTCACAGTTTTGATATTTTTCTCAGTGAAATGCATAGCCAAACTGCATTGTCTCTCTATCAACCATTATACTATGTATAAGCCTATATAAAATAACATCCTAATTGCTTATAACTTGTAAAATGCCATGCAAGATTTTTTGTTGTTACCTTTTAACAAATGGTGTATAGCTAATGGTGATTTTCCCCTGGAACTTCACTGGAGATGTGGTATATTAGATGGAATTTCCAGTCTGTAAATAAATACATACATTCTGTTTTATCATTCAGGCATGTTCCTTGGATAGCTTCCACAAGTCCAAGATGCAGAATCCAGAAAACTGGAACACTGAAACCAGAACCCTGAAACTTTAACATCCCATCAACTCTCCGTGAGTGAGTGAGTGAGTGAGTGAGTGAGTGAGTGAGTGAGTGAGTGAGTGAGTGAGTGAGTGAGTGAGTGAGTGATGGATGGCTGGGATGTTTGAATTTAGTTAGGCCTACAGTGTAAGAAACAAATAAGCGGCTGATCTCACTTCCTAGCCCAGCTCACCATGAATGAGCAGATGCATCCTTTCAGCTACAGAAACTTTCATTTGCATTCACTCTGTACCTGAAAGGACAGCTGGTGAAGTTTGAAGTAGTACTAAGGAAAGGACTGGCTCAAAATAGAATGAGAGAGCTGATTTCCTTTTAGTAGGCCTATGGAGAGAATGGGAATTGTACATGGGTGGCATCACTACATTATAGACCGACAGGTTATACTAACGAACAGAGGATATTTTATAAGTGGAAAGTAAGCATGTCATAAGAAACAATTTTTTAAAAGCTCAAATAACTGCAGCCAAAAAGAATACAAATTACTTATTAGCCAGATGTTCTGACTTATCTGTACAAAGTCTGTCTAATTTAACCTAATGTCATTCCATATTTTACCCACTCCTTTTCTAACTGTTCCTTTGTTCATAAACATGTACAATTTATCAATGTAGTGGCCACTTTCCTGTGGAGTAACCTCCAGAGAGCTAATTACATTCCCTTTAATCCACAGCATAAAGAGACCATCAGTCAGAGCTGAACATTGTAGCATCTGTTGAAGTTCCTTTCTGTTGCCTCAGGTTCCAAGATAATACTCCTGTTATCATTGTGCCCAGCAGAATGGCTAAAAGCACATATTCATCTGTCTGTGCTTTAGTTTTGTAATCAAATACATTTATAAATCACACAAAGACTTCTCACACTACTTTTAATATCTTCCTCTTGGCAGATTTATTAAAACGTTAATTAGCTAAGAGTCCAAATGCATACTATACATATAAATAGCAACCCAGAGAATATAAACAATGGAGGCTTCATTTATTAGTTGTGACAAATCCCTCTGCTCATCCTTTTTATTTGGAGTGCATTAGTGTGATTTGAAATTATCTTAAACATTAAATACTTTGTGTTCCCCTCTGTGGAGTAACTCAGTCTGAGTGAAGCTGTAACACACCTGAATCTAGTTTCATGTGTGTGTGTGTTTGTGTGTGTGTGTGTGTGTGTGTGTGTGTGTGTGTGTGTGTGTGTGTGTGTGTCTGCGCGTGCACGCACGCGCATGGGTCTATGGTTAATCATTGAAGAAAACTTTCTTCAAATGGCTTTTAATCGATTTGTTATAACTTTCAGAATTGCTTTTTGTTGTATAGGCATATAATCATAAATTTACATCGAATAGTCATAGCTGGCCAACATCGTGAGTGTCTGTTGATGGCATCTAAAACTAAACAAAAACTAACATTCCAAAAAACAACTTATAAAGTGCACACTGTATAAAAATAAAAGTAAACCTGCCCTTTCCCCACTATAGTGCAACCAAGCTGTTGGTATATATAATTAGCAGGGGGTGTAGGGGTCACAGCCCCACACAAGAGGACCATTACTTCAACACCAGACACTCATTATGTGGGGGACTGTGCCCCCACCCCCTGCCAATTATATATATACCAACTCTGAGGTCACATTAAAGTGGAGAAAGGGGAGGTTGCCTTATAGCTACATTACCGTGGTAATTCTTCCTTTCTGTTGGCCAGCTATAACTATGGGATGATTTAATTTATAATGGCATGCCTATGTGACAAAAAGAGGTTTCAGTGGTTAACATTTGATTAAAAGCCATTCAAAAAATGTTTGCTTCAATGATTAATCATAGACCCTGTGTGTGTGTGTGTGTGTGTGTGTGTGTGTGTGTGTGTGTGTGTGTGTGTGTGTGTGTATATATATATATATATATATATATATATACATATATATATATATATATATATATATATATATATATATATATATATATATATATATATATATATATATATATAGATATGTGTGTGTGTGTGTGTGTGTGTTCACCCAGTGCACCCACCTTGTCTGCATGATCCAAGATAAGAAAATTTGGTTTCTCCAGTGGCTTGAGCTTGACCTGCTCCAACTAAGTGAAAAGAATTAAAAAAAAAAAAAAATGGACGTATGTATACCTAGAAACTGCCAGTTCTGCAATCTGCTGCAGCCTGCCCTTTTATTGTTAATGTTAAACAGCAGTATTTTTTCAAGAGTAAGCCAGGAGCATTGAACTTAATTAGGTATTTGTTTCACAGTTTTTGCACTTCAGCGTAGTCAGTTAATGCTGGCCTTTACAGTGAAATAAGAAAGTACATTCACTACCTTCACTGATGACAGGGGAAACCATAACTTTTAACTGTGTTTGGAAGTCTGTGTGCACTTCTTCCAAGTAAAAAAAAAAGCACGCTTATGTATTTGTTTCATAGTTTCAGGACTTCAGTTCAACTTAGTGAGTTCATGCTGCTGCTCTTTTCAGTGAAACATAGAAAGTACATGCACTGCCTTCACTGACGATGACAGAGGGAAACCATAAGTTTTAACTGTGTTAGGAAATCTGTGTGCACTTTGGTTTAGTCAGTCAGTGCCATTCCTTTTAGCACTATGCAGAAAGTCTCTGCATTGCCTTTTATGATGCCAGGGAGAACAAGTTTTAACCGTGTTTGGCAAATCTTGTGCACTTTAGCTTAGTCTGTTAATACTGCCCTTTTCAGCAGTATGCACCCAGTATATGTACTGCCTTCACTGATGGCAGAACAGGAGGAACCATAAGTTTTAACTGTGTTTGGTAACAGTATGCACCCAGTATATGTACTGCCTTCACTGATGGCAGAACAGGAGGAACCATAAGTTTTAACTGTGCTTGGTAAATCTTTCAAAGATGAACTGCAATATGAACCTATCTAAAAAAAGCAGTTGCATGAATAACTCAGCATAACAGAGAGTGTTGGTATCCCACAATCCAATCGGAGCGAGCGGGGTTACATTATTATGTGTGCAATTTTTATGTTAATTAGCATACAGATTTTTGGCCAGTTGTACCTACTTTCCATGGGCCTTTGTCCAGAGTTTTCATGCTTCCAGGTTAAGAAGTATGCTCCATGACCCACTACTGAATAGCTTGACAAATGCTTCAGTAACTATCTTTTGAAGCTTGAATAAAATCTTTCAGGCACACTTATCTTGACATTCACTGTTGTTGAAGAATGGTTGTGATGGACTTTCTGGAGCCATTAACTTTGCTGCATTGCTGGTAGTGATACCAGAGTTCACAGGTTTAGCATGTGGATTGGGCTCAAAATAGGTATTACATATATCACTGTGAAAGTAGGCAGCTCCCCTTGTACTGTCCCTCTGTGTGACAACATGCAAATTGGATGTAGTACACACAGAACATTTGAGGTATGAAGAAAAAAACCCAAATCACCTTTTGCATGATGACACCAGTCTGATCATACTCATCCCTTGCCCCAGTGAACAAATGTGCCACAGGATTCACAACAAGAGGGAATAAATATTCCCCATCTACCCGAGGAAAAATTCTTTGGAATCTGCTTGGGGTATAAAAGTACCTATGCAAACACTTCCAAGCAAAGATCCTAAATCTTCCAGACTTTGTTGCATATCTGGGAGCCATACATTTGTCCTCCCATTATTTCTTCGTGAACTGCTTATCTGATCCCTTCTCAATTTTTTCTGACCTCCTCTGATGGATTCCTATAGCTATCATGCAACATTCTATATGCCTTACTAATTGTCCCTTTTAACAGGAGCTTCTGTTCAATGTTCAGCTAATAACTCGACCAGTGTATATCGTTCTCTTTGCTTATACTCCGATCTCAATCCTTCATGAGGAAGGCTGTTTCTCGACTGCATTCTAAATGTCTCCTTGCCCTCTTCCCACTCTATTACCTTTCTCTCTCTAAAAATGTCTTCCCAATACCTTGGATCCTTTGCCAGATTCCTCCAGTAAATTCCAGCCCCCTCTTGTCTATTCTCTGTATCCCTAATTGCAGTCACCCCTATCCGCAGACTGTCCTTTCTCCATTCCCATGTTGGCTTAGTTCTTAGTATACTCTCTGCTACTTTGTGAATATAATATTCTGTATGACAGTTGTTATTTACTTTAAGGAACAGCATCCAAAATTCTACTCTCTCCTTATTTCTTGAATTCCCCCTGCTCAATCATCATCCCTTTCTAGTTGGAATTGTAACTTTCTGCTTGTGCTGTGTAGAGCCTGAATGGTGTAACTCTAAAACATCCCTTCAAATTAGATAAATCTAAACCTCCTTGTTCTATTGGAAGGGTCAATTAATTTCACTTGAATCTTGCACTCTTCTTCTCCTCCCACATAAAATCCTTTAGCTCTGTATTAATTACAATCTACAACCTCTCCTCTGGTTGAAAAAAATGTGACTGACCTGTGTATAAAACTCAAGGGAATAAAAACATTTTTACTGATTGTGTCTTGCTATCTATATCCATAGGCAAGAATTTCCAGTTTCTCAATTTTTGAATTATTGTTTGTTTAGTCTCTTCCCACATATCTTTAAGCTGCCACAACAAAATCCTTTTTAGCCTATATTCCTAAATATTTAATGTTATCATGTTCCTATAAATATGTTTGTTGCTGAACCAATTCATGTGTGTGTACATAGTTTACAGTGATGGCCTTTGTTTTATCCTCATGAATTTTATATCCCCCCCCCAAAAAAAAAGAACTTGGAGCTATCTCAAAATGTTCCACAACATTAGGATTGCTGAACCAATTCATGTGTACACACATAGTTTACAGCGATGGCCTTTGTTTTATCTTCATGAATTTTATATCCCCCCAAAAAACTTGGAACTATCTCAGAATGTTCCATAACATTGGCATGTTCTTTTCTGATTTTATCAGGCACAAAATAATATTGAAGAAGCAAAAATAAAAGTTCCTGTGAATGAAGTGCCTCCCAAGAGCAAAAATAAATGTCCAAGAGAAAACAAGGAAAGGCACAGTCACAACTGCAGTGAGGAAGTTTATTAAGCATAAGCAACAAGTAAGCAGCACGTGTTGCTTGTGTTTAATATACTTCCTTACCCCAGTCGTGTCTGTGCCTTTCCTTGTTTTCTTTTGGACACAAAATAATATTCTCTGCAAAAAAAAAAATAATAATTTTTCTTCATTAACATACTTATATCCTTGTATTTCTGAGTCCTTTATTTTCTTTACTAATGATTCTAAATATAACACAGTTAACATGGGGAAAGAGGACAACCCTGCCTGGCTCCTCTGCTCAGATGCAGTTTATCAGTGAGGAACCCTCTCACCTTGATTTTTGCCTCTGAGCCTTCATATATCCTCCTAATTAACCTTATTATTGTATCAGGGAATGCAAATGCTTCCATTGCCCTACTTGTATAATCTCATAATGTTTTCTTTGCATCAAGACCCACCAACAGCAGCAGCAGTATTTTCTTACATTCTGATTCCCTCTGGATCATTATTGTTCTATTATTGATGTCAAATCTTTGCTTCCCCTTCACAAAACCACTTTGATCCATATCTATCGTTGCTAATCTTTTAGCCGTTATAGACTTAAATTGAAATGGGGACTATAGGAAGATGGATCTGATGATGGGTCTTTACCATCTTTAGATATTGCAGCCACCACAGCTTTTTTTCCAGGATGTTGGTGCTTCCCCTTCTTTTAAAATACTGTTAAACAAAACTTTCTAGATCTTTATCACTTTCTTTCCTGTAGCTTCCAAACTTCCATGGAATAGCATCTATTCCTGGAGACTTTTCTACAAATTGGTTATAATCACTGTTGTTTTATCTCAGCTCCTTCAATATTAACTGCTAATTATTGAGCCTCATCTACCTCTAACCTTGGCATATATATAAGCCTTCCATAAATATTTCCATCTGTGCTTTTTCTTGATTTCCAAATTTCTCTTCTTTTATACAAATTTTCATAAAAATTAAAAAAAAATATCTGTAATACCTCTGCAGGGTCTCTGGTTATTTTTTCTTGTTATAGTCTCCCTAGGTTTGACAACAACCCATTCTACTCTTTCTTTTGCCTAAGTCTCTGTGCTAAAAGTTATTTTTTTAATCTGGAGTCATTATCAGAAAGCAGTTGCTTAACTGCAGTCTTTCTAAACTCATGCATATTATCCAGGAACTTCCTTATTTTCTCTTTAGCACTCTGCAGTTGGCTCTCTTCTTGTTCTGTGAGATTCTTTAAACTTGCCCAGCCCCTCTAAATAATTTTTGTCATTTGTTAACTATATTTCATTTTCTTTTATTTCTACCCTATTTTTAAATTCTAGTTTCATTTTATCCCCCTCATTAGCTATAATTTCTGGAGTACTTTCTGTATCCCCTAATAACTTCCAAATAATTTCCACTACCTTTTCCTTAAATTCCTCTCTCATTTTAACAGGTAGTTGGGGAAGTGCCACTGCCTCATTTTTACTTCATTACCCTACATTTTTATCTTAGTTATTATTGGTGCATGATCTGAAATAGTTACTGGATACGTGTCAAAGCTCTCAATTAAATGTACATGTTCCTGTGAAATACAATTTCTATCTAGTCTAGCCCAGTTATTGAACCTTAGGGAATTTATTTATTTATTTATTTATATTTGTTTACCAAGGTAGTGCACTGATCAATATTGACGGATTTCAGGCTCATCCCAGAGATAATAAAAACATATGCAAATATTTATTTACATAAATGTTTGTTTATGTAATAAACAGAATAATATGTAAATTCTCTCTGAGCTCCTACTACTGAATCCATGTCTTCTATACAAAATATTTTCATAAATTTCTCTTTGTTATATTTTCCTTTCTAGGATCCCTGATATATCCTCATTGTTGCAAAGAGAATTCCCATCCCAACCTATAAATAATACTTCCTGCTTAAAGCTGATTATTTTTCACAGAATTTTCTTAAGCTCCATAGTAGCCTCATGCCTTTGCCAGTAACCCCTTACTACAAAAAACCTGCCATTATATTTTTTCCCTCTTCTATCATTATCTGAGTTCCTCTATCAATTAATACAAGTACTCCTCTTTTCTTTTGTCCCTGATATTCTGCTGAATATCCATATTGAAATCCTTTCATATCAAATTCACATGCTAATTTCTTTCCAAATGTGTCTCCTATAACATTACTATTTGCACTCTGTATTTCTTAATATAACTACATATTATTTCCTTTTTGCCTATACCTGTGAGACCATTCACATTCCACAATAATATGGAAAGTGTTGCCATTACAATTAAGAAATAATTATTTCTCACCTATGGTATATAGCAGCTTTTTAAAATGTCTACTTCCAACTTTTGTCATACATGCACCCACTAATGTTTGGAAGGTTGATTCTTTATACATTTTTATTATTATTATTATTATAGCTATTTGAACCTATGTCACTTTTTACAAGACTTTTTGTTTTAATGAAAACCCTCAAAAAACACCCCCCAAAATACCCCTATAACCTGTTGACTTAATATAAACATACAAAACTATGTGCATCTTTAAATAATGAAGTTTAACCCTCCTAATATGAACAATTATCCCAAATAGACAGCTGCAAACATAGACATTATCTAACCTAAGCTGAGTTCCTGCTTACACTAACTGGTGTTTGTATTTTGATTCCACTCCTAGATGTGAAAAACAACTTGTGTGCTTTCAGAAAACATTAACTTTTAGTATTGAAGAAACCAGTGCTTTGGCTTCTTATTGCCCTATAATCAGCTTGTCTCCATTGGAATATAAGAAAAAAAAGTAGCCATCAGCTGCAGACTTCTAAAGAAAAGCTGAAACATTTATTTCTAAAGGAAAACTTTATATTGCATTTAGTGTTCCTTTATTTACTTGTTTACACTTAAAACTTGTCATTAGATTAAGCCAGATGTCTTAATTCAAGCATTCACCTATGTAAAAGTAAGTGAAAACACACCAGCTCTCTATATATTATGACCTGTGTACTTTTGCACCCCATCCCCCATCTCAGTAGCCCAAGATTACAATTTATTAGCTTAAACATGGTTTCATGCTTTTGTCTTGCATTTTTTCCTCTTTTTGCATTGTAATGCCCACATGTATTACTAAACGCAGACCAAAGGAAAGAAAGAAAAAAATATCAGTTTACTTTAATAGCACATAAAATAACTAAAATGCTTTACTGTAAAACATGCAGTTTATATCATGAAGTATTTTATACAAATACTGTTAAAACATAAATTGCTTTACTTACAGTTACATGTTTTCTTATTCTTCCCTTTCCTCTTAGTGTCCTTCCAAATATTAATGACATGAAGTGAGGCAAATGCAATATCATTTCCCACAAGTTTAACAAAGTCAACAAAAGTCCATTCTTTCCACTTTTTCCCGTACAGCCACATTTCACAAATATTATTGATGCTTTGTAATCTCACATTTATTCATTAATTTCTGTGTTGCTGGTCTTCTTCCTGTTCATCTCCATCTTCCAACTACAGACTCCAGTTCAATTCCCAGGTACTTACGATTCTTCTAGTCAACTGTTGTGCTTTTTTCAGCCTCTCAAGCATTTTCCTTTCAAATATTGGAAAAAGTTTCAATGGCAAAGTCTCTCCATGTGCTTTATTATCAGAAGAATGAGAAGCAGAGTCCCCTTCTGCTAGACAGCCCACTTTTTCCTGGAAAATGTTTGTATTTCCCCTGTATCCTCTTCTGTATCAAAAAATGAATTTTATCCCCCAGGAAAAAAATATTTGAAGACAGCTGGTTATAGCAGCCTGAATCTCACACCTGCCTCTCAACATTCATTGATTGCTGGAATACATTTGCTTCTCTTCTGCCTAGTGCACAGTGAATAATCATTTTCCACAAGTCCTTTTGCCACAGTTTTGTCAGGGTCAACTCTTTCTACTTGCATATCTACCAATGCATGTCTTGGCTGCTTTCTCATAGCTAGGTTTGGAATATAAACATGATGTGCCCCTTCAACTAATAGACCCTGCTGTGGAATACTAGTTCAGTTGCTTATTTGTGCCTTCATAAAATTAATACAGTCTGTTCCTTCTAGTTTCTCTGGTACAATAGAAAATCTCAGATTTTCCCAACATGCTCTGTCTTCTAATCATGCCATTTTAAACATCTGTTCTTGAGACGTCATACTCAGCCAGCCTTTTCTTCATTTTGACCTCATATTTTTTTGCAGTTTTATCAGCTCATCTGAATATCTATTTAAAGCTTCTTCCATTTTTTTCCCAGCCTTTTATTTCAGTTGATATACTCCTTCAGTGTTTCATTTATTTTAATCAGCTCTTAGCACATTTGACTTATTTTTTCATTAAGATTACCAAAGCAGGAGCTTGAGCTACATTTTTCTGAACAGCTGCCGGATTCTTTCCAGTCAGTGTTTTTTTTTTCACCTTTTCTAGTTGATTTTTCTTTCAGGTTCTCTTACTTTTTTTTTTTTTTTTTTTGCTGGCATCCAGACAATTTACTTACTAGCCAGTAACTGAATTTACTAAAAGTGATAGAGTTCCTGGCCCTTGTCTTTCAGTTTCTAATTTTTTGCACTGGGAGAGTTGAAGTTAAACTGTTGATCAGTCCGTAGCCATCTTGGAAAGCATTTAGCAGTTTCCTTAATCATTGTGCTAAATGCTACCTCTAAACAATATACTTTGAAGTTACATAAACCACAGGGTCAATATTCAGGCTTATGCTTATGATTATCAGTGACATAGCACTGCATACTGCAGAATATATGCCTATCTAGTACATTGATTATGTGACACTGCTTCATCCAGCTACAGACTCTCATTTATTAAACACAGTCTGAGATACTTCTACGTTGTGGCTGAGTCACGGGAGATTATTGCCATATAAGACAAACACAAAACTTATTTACTTTGGTAGTCAATCTGAGAATGCGAATTTTTCATCAGCTCGTCTCGTTCCTCCAGTCTTATAGAATTAGTAATTCATTGAAGTGTTTAGCAATGCTTATTAACAATAGGCTCTTTTTTTAAAGAGTGTATAAATAAAAGAATTAAGGAACTAAACCAGAAAAAAAACAAGAGCCTTATACAGAATAAGAGGACGAATAGAGGCATGCCTCAGAGTTGCTACAGTGATCCTAACACCAAAAATAGTATATGTCTCACAACTTATGGGTGACCTAGAAAGATGTGCTGCCACTAGATATGAAATTCCATATAACAAAATTGTCTGATCTGCTACAGGAATCTCAGTGGCCTCATTATTGTGACATACTCACAAAGTTAGGACAGAAGAACATAAACAGACTAAGTATCAAGAGCTTACTTTTATCTGCATTCTCTTCTTCAGAATGAACCAAATTTGCCAAATCAGCATCATTTAGCAGGAATAAAATCCCTACTAACATGTGCTCAACCACCATCAAGATGATATTCAAAATCACTTAAAAAGCATACTGTGGAAAGATATCATTGTTATTGTTTTGGCAATAAAGGTTAGAAACAACAAACTTCCTTCTCAATACATTATAATTGCTTCATGATTCACTAGGATGGACTCAAAAATATTGCTGTACATTATCCATCCACAACTCCTTTTCCTACATGGGGTTGAGGTGTCACTTCAACAGTGATAATCATCTAGAGACAAAATTTACACTGCTAGGCTTCCACACCACATACTCCCACACACACTCCTAAGGCCAGTTTATAGTGTCCAATTCACCTACTGCATGTCTTTGGAATGTGGGATGAAACCAGAGTGCCCGGAGGAAATCCACATTAACACAGGGAGGACATGCAGACTCCACATAGAAGGTACCCCAGCCAAGAAGTGAACCAGGGAACCTCTTACTGTGAAAGAACCAAAAGCTAAAAATGCACCAGAGGTTCTTAAAAAGTTAAAATCCACCATTTAATAAAAGTTCTACACTTAAAAACATTTGTACTGAATGCTTTTGTCCATACAAAGCAGGGATTTCATCAGAATACAATTTTATCATTATTTAAAATCCATTTAAATACAAAATAAATAATTGCAATAGGTTAAAACAGCAACCAATTACTGATGAACATTGACACAAATTAAATACCCAAATAATTAACCCTATAATTACCAGGAGGCAGTGTTGTGTTGAAAATATTTTTTTTTTCTGTCAATTTCAACTGTTAAAATATTGTCATTCTTATAAGATAAAATACCCTGAATATTTTTATATTTATGTATTGCTATAGCTTGTATTATGTATTATATAGATCTCAACTCTTTATAACTTTTCAGCTTTTGCCAAAAGGAACTGGTACAATAGAAATAGAATAATTTAATCATGTTAGGAACATTGCAGCTAACCTAAGCTGCCATTGAAGTTTCCTGTTGTTTAAAACATTATTCCAATCACCCCAGCAAGGACCCATATTTATTTATTCTAATATCCCAAAGGCAAATCTCTTAAAATTCCCACATTCCATAGAATGTTTGAATAACACATTGTTTTCCCTTTTGTTTTTAATATCATATAGGTTCTTGTAAATCAGAGCTTTTAAGACATGTTCAGTTTTATCAACATAAAAACTCATACAGCTTTCACATTTTGCCATATAAACTATTATTCAGGTGGTACAATCACCCCTCCTAAAGGTAATTCTGCTTTTCATGACATTCCCCGGGATTCATGAACCTTGCGCCAGGCGCCAGCATAGCGTCGGCGTTATAACGCCAAATATGGCTGCTTAGCGATTCAGGTATGAATGAATTCCACGTGCACTACCGGCATGCGCCGGACCGTCTCCGCCCCCGGCGTAGGTATGCAAAACACACTGTGTGCGGTATTGCACCATGCAAATGAGGGCAAATAGCGATCCACGAAGTGGCGCAGGCGTAGCGTAAGGGCACGGCAATGTAAACCAAAAAAAAGGTTTACATTTACCCAAACATACCGGAGGAGTAACGGAAGGCTGTCAAAGTCAGGTATCATATAGGTGCAATATGCCAATGTGGAAAGGCACCGAGAATGTCCAAAGAAAATATGCACAAAATGTAAAATGACATAAATGGCACGTATGTAGAAAGAACAGCAGACCCCCGGGATATGTGCACAGAAGTTGCAAAGCAATGAAATAATATGACAATGTCCTAAAAGAGCAGTAGAACACAAATCAGCTGCACAGCCACCACACACCATAGTATGTATGTAAAGCTGCAACCCCAGCGCAATGGTTGTCAAGGAGTGGTGGCGGTGTCCGGCGCCGTAACCATGTATTAGTAGTCAATTCCATGCAAATGAGGCAGATAATAGTGAATCGCAAAAACGGCGCCGGCGTGAGGATGGAGCAAACGGCGTAGCGGTACTACACCGAGGAGTGGCCTACACGAGATACATGTCAACCACAGAGGGGTGTGCCACTGTAGGAGGAAGGATATTGGAGGTCAGCAAATCTGGGCTGTACAATGCACATCACAGCATCAGGACTGGCGTGTTAGGAAATAGATGCGCTGAGAGTACAGAATGCGCGTACAAATGCATGTGCACGAGGATGACTACGTTCCCTAAACCAGTCATGTGACGGCCTCACCATCAACAACCACGGATATAGGAAGGTAATGCGGAGAATACGAGGAAATGCGGAAGCAGTGTAAATGGATCCGTAATGAGCAATTAACACCAATCAATGCAGGAAGTGCAAACGCCGGCAGCTGATAACTCTGCATGCAGACTCCTGCATAACGGGAAAGGGGAGGCATATGAGTGCAAAGATAGTAGGGGATGTAGTAGAAATGCAAAGAGCAAAGAACCGAAATAGCACAGCCAAGTACAGAGGTAGCATAACTGCGGCTGCAGATAAAATGCATCATATGCCATGTGCCTGCAGGATGCAGTAATGTAAGATGCCAGGCGAAGGCAATGCAGGCAACTGTAATGTAACACTACAGGCAGTACCGTTGCAGTTGCAACCGTAAAACCACGGAAATAATCCGTGGATACGGCCGCACAGACACACCCAATGACATCACCGGGTATACAGCACAACAGTATTAAATGTGAATGCACACAACACACAGTGCGATTTCCCAAACGCCGCACCGTAGGGTGTAAACAGACGGGGAACTTTTAATATGTATATGCTGGGTGCCGCTGTGGCCGTGATGCATAGGTATGTGGCAGAGACAGACGGAGTTGCGGAGGGTGGTGCCGACAACTACCGTAGGCCTCACAGGAGAAGGAGAGTGTTCAGACCAAGGGTGACCTACCAGGGGCTGCGAGACCTGGAGATAGTAGAGCGCTACAGGGTGGACAGGGACACGTTACAGCAAATAGTGGAGCTGTGCCGGCCACGCCTGAGAACAAGAGACAACAGAGGGGAGCCCATCCCAGTGGACACAAAGGTATGTGTGAGCTTGCGAATACTGGCTACAGGTACCTTTCAAAGGCCCACCGGGGACATAATGGGCATCTCACAGGCATCAGCATCCAGGGTACTACACCAGTTCCTGGATGCCATGTTACCACATGCCCATGAGCACATAAATTTCCCCACATCTCAGGAGGAGTTGGCTAGCAATATGCGCCGCTGCCACCGTGTGGCACAATACGGTCCTGGGTGCGATAGACTGTACGCACAGAGAAATTAAGTCACCACCCAGGGAACAGGGTAGACGCTACATAAACCGCAAGGGATACCCCTCCATCAATTGCCAGGTCGTGTGCAATGCGCAGGGCATTATTATGGATGTGTGTGCTGGCAGCCCTGGAAGCTACCACGACTCCCATATCTGGCATGCCTCACAGCTGTATCAGGTATTCGCCAGCGGCCACATCACACAAGGTCACCTTGTGGGGGATGCTGGCTACGCACTGGAGCCGTGGTTGATGACACCCATCAGAAATGCACACACACACATGCAAGAACGCCATAATGAGGCACACGCACAAACGAGAATAATCATAGAGCGTGTGTTCGGGATGTTGAAATCACGGTTCCGGTGCTTGGATACATCCGGTGGAGCCTTGCAGTACTCTCCAGGCACAAGTGCCCACATATTCATAGTATGTTGTATGCTACACAATATGATTCTGCGGAAACAGCTGCTGCAGGGACATAATGCCGGAGGGCCACCAAGCCCGCCACAACTGCCAGGGCAAGCACAGGCACAGGGCGTTCAGCGCCATGGACACACTGAGCCAGCCCCAGTAGGTAGACAGAGGCATACCCTATATGCCTACGCCCTGGCAAAGAGGGAACGCATAGCACATACTTTGACAGTGTAGGCCCCATGGACTGACACCTCCTGACCTGCACACACAGTAAAATGGACGCCACACAAACATGTCCGCTCGTAATGTGTACCGTATGTGCGGACGTATGTGTGACTCCAACAAAGGCACCGCACAAACACTGCACACCCAATAGCCAGCAGAGCATGGAACGCCAACACCTCAACGCGACGCTGGTTCTACAGCACACGGCGTAGCCGTATGCTGCCACTTTTTCGGCCCCCCAAATCCGGAAAACCACAAAATGTAAAAAAATTTCCCCGGGGGCAATTCACAGAA
>NC_056741.1:523087693-523110727 GCF_019279795.1 Protopterus annectens
ATTTGCTGTGAAAATTTCCAGCTCATTAGAAAGCCTACCGATCACTATCAAGGCGATCTATGCCTGACGTACAAGGCCATGTCCAATCCGGAATTAATGGACATGCTCCACCTCAGAAAATCCAAATCTACCAGAGCCATGAGAGAGAGATATTTGAACCTCAACACAGAAATAAATAGGACATGCTGGAGGGACAGATTCATAACCCAGAGGCTCCCTACACTCTGGAACAGAATCCCAGTCCATGTTAGGCAGAGCCCCTCACTGACTCTCTTCAAGAGAAATCTTGACGAGTGGATGGGAGATCGTAGGTTTAGACCAGGGGTCATCTCTGTTTCACTACTAGACAGAGGCACAGTAAACTAAACCCTAAATGGGCATATTATTCTCATTCCAAGTGGTGGTGAAAGCCACACACACTCTGGCTAGGCTTATAAATGCCCTAGGGCAGATAGCCTAGTATGAACCTATGAACCTAAGACGTTGTAAGAGGATGTCCTTGCTTTCTGCTTGGATGAGGCAGTCGTCCAGGTATGGGTATATTTGAATTCCTCTGTCTGCAGTATGCAATTACTGGAGTCAGGCATTTTGTGAAGACCCTGGGCGCAGTGGATAAGCCAAAGGGCAGTGCAGAGAATTGGTAATGGGTTGAACCTGCAATGAAACGGAGGTATCTTCTGCAACTTTGTCTGATAGGAACATGCAGGTATGCCTCCTTGAGGTCCAACGTTACTAGCCATGCTTTC
Organism: Protopterus annectens; assembly: GCF_019279795.1. Taxonomy (NCBI): domain Eukaryota; kingdom Metazoa; phylum Chordata; order Ceratodontiformes; family Protopteridae; genus Protopterus; species Protopterus annectens. The sequence goes on from NC_056741.1 coordinate 523,088,440, forward strand.
TTGCCCAACATGGGAAGAAGCTGCTGTAATGTTAGCATCTTGAATTTGGGTACTTGTAAGAAGGTGTTTAAAATTGAAAGGTCCAGAATTGGTCTCCAGGCATTGTCCTTTCTGGGGACTAGAAAGAGTTTTGAGTAAAGTCCTTGGCCTTGCTCCCGTGTAGGTACCAGTTGAATGGCTCATGTCCATGAAAGCTGTAATTTGTTTTTGTGCTTCTGCCCATTGATTTTGTGGCAGGTTTGACATTCCTCTTTTCATTGGCAAGGTGTGGAAATGGAATCTGTATCCTCGTGAAATTATGTCTAGGACCCATTTGTCCTTTGTGACAATGTGCCAGTTGTCTGAAAAAAGTGCGAGTTTTCCTCCCAAGGGAGCTGCCAAGAGAGTGTTGCTTGGCCAGATTAGGTGTAAGTCATTGAGTTTGCCTTCTAGTAGTTTGGGGCCTGTCTTCTCCTCCCTTCTGTGTTGCAGTGCCCCATTGTCAAGGTTTGTATTGGGCTTGTGGTTGTCCTCTGCCTCCTGGACGTCTGTATTTACCCCTCTCTGTGGTCTGTCAGTAGCTGGAAAGGACCAGTTTTTTGTTGGCCAATTTCTGCTGATGCAAGGGGGCTGTACCTGTAGAAAATCTTTGACTGTCTGCATAGATTTTGCCTTATCCACCATTTTCTTTAAGACTTCTTCTGCTTTAACTCCAAATAAAACATCCTGCTGTAAGGGAGCATCTAGAAGCTTTGCTTTAACATGATCAGGCAGAGTTTGTTCCTTTAACCAAGCATGCCTACGTATAACAGACCCAGTGACAGCTGCTCTGCAGGAAGCCTCTAAACAATCAAACCCACATTGTAAAGTATGTTTGCCCACCTGTTCAGTTGCATGCAACAGATCCTGTATTTCTTTCAATTCAGACTGTTGAGGGAGTGTGCTCATTTTTTGTCTTAAATGAGACATTAGAAATTGCTGATATTTTAGCATGTGAAATTGGCAATTTAGTGCTCTCATAGCTAGAGTGGCTGAGGTGTAAACCTTTTTCCCCCACCTGTCTAGTGCTCTGGAGTCCCTTTCAGAGGGTACAGGATTTTTGCCATTGAAGCCTTAGCCCCTTTGGGACCCTGGGAGATAGTCTCTGGATCAGCAACAGGGCTTTTATAAAGGAATTTGTGGGAGTCAGGCACTCTATAGTATTGGTCTGGTTTGGCTGGAGCAGGAGGCAGAGAATCTGGGTTCAAACTAGATTCTAAGTAAACATCATCCACAATGTCTAAAACTGGGGGGACGGCAAGTGGTCTGTGCTGGGAGAGTAAAAGAAACTCTCTGAGCCTTTTCTTTGAGTCATAGTCATCCTGACCTTCCCAGTGAAAATGTTCCCTCATAGTGTGTAAAGTTTCCCCAAAGGAATAGTCTTCAGGAGGAGAAGCTGAGGGAATAGAATCCTCAGCATCAGAATCCTCATAAGGGGAAAAGGAGTAATCTTGGTCCTCAGAGGAGCCTGAGGAAATAGACACTTGATCAGAGGAGGCATAATCTTCCTCTTGTCTAGGCCTTTTGTCAGGTGGGGGTTGGGAACCCCTGATTAAAGAGATCAAATCTTCAGCAATTTTAAACATCTGTTTCTTAGGCATGGGGCCTTGAACTGGAGACTGAAGTGCAGTCTTTTTTGGTTTAATTGGAGTCTTAAGCTTTGGATACGTTTTTATGGTGAGCGTAGTCTGTCTGAAGACGCCTTCAGAAACTGAAGGTGTTTCTGCAGCACCGACATCTCTTTCTGCAGTGTCGTTGGTAGGGGCTAAACAAAATGGCTGCGTCAGCCTAGCACTCTCCGCCAAAGGCTCCGAAGAGGTCTCGGGTTCCAAATCTGCGGTAGTCAGGGGCTGCGTCGGAACCTTACTGAAGACCGGTGAACCGAAGACCTGTCCAGCTGAGGCCCAGGAGTCTGGCTTGGGTCTAGGCTGCCTGTCCTTATCCTTGCGTTTTTTGTGCACGCCGGTAGCCGGTTGCTCAGACGGCACTGTGTAGTTAAATTTTCTACCGAAGTAGTGTCGTGCGAAATCAAAGTGTCTTTTTATAGTACGCTCATTAAACCTAGCACAAAAATGACAACCAGTGACGTCGTGGTCTGGGACTAGGCAAGGTATGCAGTAAGAATGAAAATCCTTATGAGGTATTTGCTTCCCACAAGAAATACGATTGTTAACTTTTTCTGACATCGGTCTGAGGCAAGAAGGGTTTCCCCAATGGGGTACTTAGCTTTATTGAAGACTTCGGATCTGAAATTCGACTTCGAAAATCTCAGGAGTCGGCCGACCGGCACTTGCGAACTTCTGCTTCGGGCACCGCGCGGCAAGAAAGACTGGAGAAAATGGTGTCTGATGCATTATATATACCCCTGGCGCACTGACATCAGGGAAGAAGTGACAGCAACCGACGCCGGACCAAGGCTTTGGAATTCCGGCCGACTGCAGGACTGCCTGACGACAGGATAACCCAAGTGTAATGACTGCAGCAGGGTAACACGATGTACATCGGAGAGTTGTTGGATATGCTACACTTAAAGAAATCCCAATCCTTCCGAGCCACACACTCCAGGAAACAACCTTGTCATCACAATGAATAGAACATGCTGGAAGGATAGGTTCCTGACCCAGAGACTCCTCATACTTTGGAATAGTCTGCCCATACATGTCCGGCAGAGCGCCTCAGTGGCCCTCTAAGAGGAACCTTAACGATTGGATGAGAGATGAGAAATTCACCCCGGGGATCACATCAGTAGCTCTGGTAGACAGGGGTCCAGGAAAGTAAATATTTGTGGGAAGCAACAGCCAGGATAGTTATGGCTAGGCTTGTATAAGCCATAGGGCCGATAGCCTACCTATCTAGGAACAGGTGACTTGGGGGAATGCTTCATTTAGGTGGTTGCACATACTAGCAAATAAGGGTCATTTGTTTAAATGTCTCATTTTGGTGATTGTGCATACCTCAATATTTTACCGAAGGGGGTGCTTGTGAGAATGTCTCATGCTGGTGCATGTGTATACCTGGACATACTAATGAAGAGGTTGCTTGGGGAAATACTTCATTGTGGATCAGGGAAGTGCTTGTGCATACAGGATCAGACTGCTGAAGTGAATGCTGGGTAACATAGTTCTCATGCAAAATTTAGCTCTGTCCTTCTTTATCCCTACTAAAACAGATGACTTCTGGAGAGCATGTTATGAAAACTGCCCCAAAGGACAATAATTATAGTTCCAGACTTATTTTACTTCAGAAAATGTTTAGAAAGTCACATTATCTAATTCAATCAATATCTCAAGTTAATAATACTAATACTTTAAAAGTGTCCTTGATTATGTTAAAATGTTGGACTGGTGGAGAACAGGAACAATGCTGATAAATATATCCAAACATTCTGAATGTATATTTTGATTTACTCTTTCTTTGTACTGAATAATGTCTGGGTGGTATGAGAGGTTTAGTATTTTATTGGTGATTGTTGGCATTGCTCCACCAGATATTTGGGACAATATTTCTGAGTTCTTTACTTCTGTGTCTCATTGTAGCCAGAGGGATGATTAGGTGAGATAACCTGAATTACTACTTTTTGGATTAATTCTTACATGGATCAACCAGATAAGTCTGACATTTCTGCTTGTATTATTCTATTTCTGATTATACTCAGTCTGATCAGTAATTGCCTGAGTGAGATGAAGGTTATTACTTGCAGACTACTATCAGCATGGAGCTACCATATATTTTGGGCACACTTCCTGGCTTTGTCAGTCATGTGTGGAATTTAGGTGGGAGGAAGGGCTCAGTAATAAATAAGTGTTGCACTATTTTTACTGAATTACTCAGTCTTCTCCTAAAAGATTATAATAAGTCTGCGTTAAATAACAGCTGCACAAGGTAATATAATGAATGCCTACTCAACAGGTTACATGCAGCAGTTATCACCCATGTCTGAGCATGCATAACTTTGGAGTAACGAAATGCAGGTCATTATCACATTAACAATAAATGCAGTTTAAATATAGCACTGAGTCATTACCACTTTTCAGGTATTACTCTCAGCAGCTGTCACTGTTATTCACATAAGTAGAAGTCGTTATCACATTGATGAATGCACAAGCCAGATATGGGTTTTGGTCTACATGGAGTCATTTCAAGCCACCCCCATCACTTTCTTTCCATCATTTTTACAATTTGTTTGATCCCATTTGTGGTTATATGCTTCATACTTTTGTGAACTACTGCAAATGAACATTGTATCACGTAGTAATTTCCTGTATCACACAGTCACTATATTACATTACTTGCGTCCTTGATCCCTTATGAACATTGTTGAATGGACACATGTAAATAGAAAAGGCAGAGGTAAGGCAGACTGCTGACACTGAAGGAGGTCATGAGACAGTAGTCATATCAGCAGTCTGAGTGTGTAGCCAGCACAAGTATCGCACACATCAGATGCTCTCAAGTGCTACTGAAGTCCTATGCCTGCCCTGGGTTCATTAGTGGAGTGGCGGTCCTTAACCAGCTTTTTCTCTTTACATGTGCCCTGTCTGTAGCCCCTTGTCAGTTTCCACTCATGCAGTATTTCGACTAAGGCAAGAATGGATCTGTTCACAGTGATTTCTGCCTACTGCCAATCTGATAGCGTGTGCATCAGTGGGCATCGTACCTAGACACCATGAATCTTAGAACATCCTGGATGGCAGCAGGGAACTTGGAGACTGTTCAGCTTAGTCCCGCTGGACTGCTTTCCTGGATATACTTGGTTTCAAGGGTGCACTCTAATGCTTTCAGCCCCTCCCTGAAAGGCCACCTGCAAAAACAAAGTCTTGCTGCATCTTTTCTTTTGTGATGTGCCCTGTCAGTCTCCCTCCACTCTGGTACAGTAAATGTATGTAGGTTAGAGCAGGAAATATTCCATCCTTGATCCCTTATGTCCATTGCTAAATGGACACATGTCAGGGATGGAAATATTGCACTACTTAGGTTATTAATAAAAACAAAATGAAAACTCCAGCAGAGCTAGAACCTCCATTGAGTGACCTCCCAAACCTCTTGTATCAGAGGCACATGGGATATATGCAAATGACCACAAATATGCACAGCTAGTGGGGTTTGGCTTTATTTGCCTGAATTGTCCATTAAAACGATGAAACAAGTCATGGGCATTCAGACTAACCAATGAGCCTGATGTTCATAAGGGTCATTTGCATATATCCCATGTGCCTCTGATACAAGATAGTTTTATTGGTTGTTGAATTGAGATACAAACCATTATTTTAGTTCCTCTGATCAACAATCAACTTATTTCGAAAACTGCACGGTCATCGACAAACTTGGAATAAACTTGACAACTATGTGCACTATATACAGCAGTCATATTACCTTCAAAGAAATTCAAATTCAGCCATTTTGCATTTGGCCACATTTCATGTGGTGTTAACCCCTACACCATAATGCTAAGTGACTAGAAAGCATAATGAAATATATTGAAGCAGTGTTACAGATTCATAGACTCGTAGAAATTCCAAGGCAACAGAGTCCCAAGACCATTTACTTTCTGTCACTACTCTCCCTCAGGCCACACCTCCTTTCTCCAGGACCACCATAGAGTCAATACTGTAGTATATTTATGGATACCCATCCAGTCATCTAGTTTACAGTTAAAACAGTGAGTTACATGGTTTAATGGGTCTATATTACAAGATCGAATGCTTAGGTAATCGAACAACTAAACATCGAACTTGTAATATCGAAAGCAAAACACCTAAGCATTTGATCTTGTAATATAGACACGGTTTAACATGTAGGGGAAGTTTACTGCAGAGACTTGGGAGGCATTGAGATATAAACCTGACCCTCCAATGTGATTTATTTATATGTTGGTGAAGATTTAGGTCCCTGGTTCTAGTTTTGATGAAGATATCAGAATTGCAGAGAAACTGGTGGTCTAGTACAGTCTGGTGTGTTAGTATGGGGAGTGAGAAAAATCTCCCCAGAAAAGTCTGTAAGACACTGAATAATGGGATACAGCTTCCTGCTTCTTTTGGTAGCTCAAGGATTTAAGGCAACTATGGTAAACTTTGTGGTCATTCTATCTGTTTGATATGTTTAGTGAGATGCATCTCAAGGGGGCACTATACTCACACTGGCCAATTGGTCTAGCAAGTCTGGCAGTGCAGAGTATAAGGGAGGAAGGGGAGGAGAGAGAGAGAGAGATGCTCATGAGCATATTTTCCAAGGCAGAACCCCTGAATGATACTAAAAATCACATGGAAATTCTCATCAGTAAAGGTGCAGGACCAACTTTTCAGGTCTCACGGAGGTATGGCATGCATCACAAAAGCCCACTGCATGCCAACACTATGGATGCGAATGGGTTGTGTGTGGGTATCAGGGCTCAAACAGACCAAAATAATAAAATAAAAAAATAAAACAGATGGCAAATATCCACATATGGCTAAATCACATAAGTCAGGAATCCTATTTCAACTGTGGTTCATATGAAGAATATTTGTAATTACTCTGGCCACAATGGGGTAAAATCGGGTGGAGGGGAACAAGGCAACTTAAGCACCTGTTGGGAAACCAGGGCAGTGCTCCAACTCCGTGTACCTCACTCAACTACAGAATAAAACCATCAAACAATTCAACTGAATGCAGATTTTTGGTGTACAGTAACAGTGAGATTTTTGCACAGATTCATTATCTTCAGTGGCAATGGTAAATTTCGAGTCTTCATTTATAGCAAGAGGTGGTGTGAGGCAAAACGCCCAATCAGGAAATGAGTTTTTACTGTTACAAAAAACAACGTTTTTGTAACATTTACTGCTGGCTAACTGACCACCAGTTACTGCATAGCTCTCCAGCACTGGTTAATTTTTATTTATTTTATTTGACATATGGTAACCAGGTTGGTCCAACTGAGCCAATGGTCCATTTTCAGTGGAGACCCAAGGAGAAAAGCTCTAGTGAATATAACATACAGTAGACAATACAACATAATGGTTTGTTTGTGTCTTTTGGCTTTTTCCCGGTTAGGGGTCGCCACAGCGGAACTCCTGTCCGCTAATGATTGGCAGTAGATTTTTTTATGTGCTGGCTTGCCAGGCCTAATGCACAACCTTCAACGAAGGAACGCCCATTCACGTATGTCGCCACACAGAAGACGCTCTGAGAATCGAACGGGCAACGTCTAACAGTGAGGCAACAACGCTACTGCAGCACCACCACCACAGTCAATACAACATAATGGTCTAATATACAATTGTTTAACACGAGATGTTATGTAGTCCTATCTTGCCTCCATTATTACATGGGTTCGGAGCCGATCCTCGGCTCCGACTCGGCTGCTTTTAGAAAGCCTGAAAACTTCTGATTGGCTCATGGCTAGGAGGTATCCCATGGTGCATGAGCACACTCCCCAGATCTCGTTTGCTGCGTCTTCAGTCGGAAGCTTTCTTGGCTGGCCGTGGCTAAGTGATACCTTTTTTATTAGTATTACTTCCTTTTCATGGAGGTCCACAAAATCGGGGAGGTCTCTATTCCTTTCGTGACTGCCCCTATCAGCGTTCCTGATGTGGAACCAGACTGTGCGTCTCTGCAGCTGGTCGGAGGTCACCTGTCTTTGTACCCAGAAGTCTGGCTAAATATCACCAGAGACAAATGGGTACAATACATCATCACCAGAGGTTATTCTATACCCTTTTCCCTTCCACTACGCCCTACCAAAAGGATCCCAGATGTACCACACAATCACAGGGATCAAGCAGCAATAGAGATAGAAAAGCTGCTGTTAAAAAGAGTCATCCAAAAGGTCCCGGTAGACCAGACAGGATTCGGAACGTACTCCAAATTCTTTTTAGTTCCAAAAAGAATAGGAGACTTGAGACCCATTTTAGACCTCAGCAGGTTAAACGAGTATGTAAAGTTCAAGTTCCTAATGGTCACTCTACAATCCATACTCCCTCTGTTAGGGAAAGAAAATTGGATGTGCTCAAAAGATCTCCAAGATGCCTGCTACCACATCAAGATGGACAAAGCATCAAGGAATTTTCTACGCTTCCGACTGGGAGCCAATCATTACCAGTTTCGGGTGCTGCCTTTTGGTCTCACCACAGCCCCCCGGGTGTTCACCAAATGTATGGCAGTAGTGACAGCCCATCTGAGGAGTCGGGGAATAGTACAGTTGTGTACACTTACCACAAATGTAGATGTTGTATTCACTGTTGCAGTCATTACACTTGGGTTATCCTGCTGGCAGGTTGCTCTCAGTCGGCCTGAATTCTAAAGTCTTGGGTCCTGCGTTGGTTGCTGTCGCCTCTTCCCTGACGTCAGTTCGTCAGGGGTATAAAAGATGCAACCGACGCCATTTTATTCAGTTTTTCTTGCCCCAGATGTCAGGTGCCCCAAAAGTCTGTCTTTCTACCTGTAAATAAAACATATAAGAATCTAAGTTGTCTGTTCATTTTGACCATGCAGAACCACCTAGGTTGTTGTGATTAGAGAAGTAAAGAAAGTTTGCAAAACAATGTTTATGGATAGCTTGACTGCAACAGTGGAATACACTCAACATCTACATTTATGGTAAGTGTACACAATTGATAAAATGTTCTTCATGTTTCACTGCCATGAGAGCTAAACTTGGAGAAACTCATCTTGCTATGGTTGGGTGGCTGGAGCCAGACAGCATTAGAGGGTTATGAGGCCCTGCATCTGCAGCAGCTGTAAGCCTGCCCCGGATTTAGAGCAAAGAGGCAGATTGTAATGTTTTGTAAAGCATGCACTATTGGCCAAGTAGCAGCCCTAAAATGTCTTCCTTTGGTACTCTTCGAGAAAGCTCTTTAAAGTGGCTGCAGTCGTGGCCTAATGCCCTAAGGGCAACTGGTTTGCCTTGCTGTGAGTAGCAAGTTAGGCCTTGCAAAGTATCTCACTTTGAAATAGTCTTATTCTTGGCTTCAGATGCTACATATGCCACTAGTACTCTGTCTTTTCTGAAAACTTTATCTTTGCCTAAGTAGAATCTAAGTTGTTCGTGTACAGCCAAAGAATGCAGAATTTTTTCCCCCTGTTCTGTATGAGAGGATAAAAGTAAGGTTACATCCGCCATGCTGGGCTACACTGACACCTTAGTTGTAAATGTAGGGGTTTGTTCTCAGAGAGACCCCAGGCCAAAAATGATAAAGGGTTAAGGTCCCATGAGAGCCTGTGGCTCTGAAACTCATCTGCCGAGCATTGCAAGCGAGCAGCCCATTTTCCAAGATAAGAACTTGTTCTCCTCCTTGCCTGCCTTAAAGTTTTTGGCTCCTCTGAGGTACTGCCTTTAATAAAGGATGAGAAAAGAGTATTGTAATGAGCCAAATGGCAGAGGCAAAGGCATGTCTGATGAAAAGAATGTCCTTTGATCCAGCATTGTCCATTGCAAAATCTGAGGAATGCTTAGATCTGGGTATCAGTTCCTGAGCTTGGTTCCGCTTGAAAATTTGTTCCATTTCAGCATAGATTTTCTAGTACCAGGCCTTGGATCCAAGGAAATTACATCCATCACAGCTTTACTTGAGTATGTGGATTTGTATATACACTATCCGGCCATGCTGCCAGGTTTATGAAGCGATTGCTTTGCTGGGACAGCAGATGAGGTATTTGAGGTATGGGGTCTGCTTGGGCATTGCATCAGAATATTTTCAAACTCTCCTGCCTGACCTTTAGGAGTTGTTCTCGTGGGCTGAAGGCTGTCAGGAAAGGCATATACTGATAGGTTTGTCCAGTTGAAAGATCTAGCCCACTTTCAGGCATGATCCTGATAAGTCCTTGTCCAGAATCTTTTAGCGATTGTAGGCGGGAGGCAACATATCTATGTCTGGGAGGCATCTTATGTCTGGGAGTCCCCAATTTGTTTGTTATCATGTTGAAGACCTAGATCCAGCTGATACTGTGGGGATCCATGAAGTTTCTGAGAAGTTCGCTCACAGAGCTTCCATCCTGGCAGGAATTGTTCCTGCAGAACTTGGTAAGTTAATTGAAGTTCCCACAAAGCCATGGCTAGTCTCAAAGGGGTAAGGATGTGCCCCCTGCTTGTTTATATAACCTCATGAATTTTTTCTTTGTCTGTCATTATCAGTAGTTACAATGGATGACCTTGATAGGTGTCATAGTATTTTGAACAGCGTGCATCTAAGCCACTTGGGCAGTTGTGCTTTTTGTCTGAGATCCATGTGCCCTTGAGCATCTTCCTGCCATGCTTTTGATTTATTGCTGAAGCATCCGTTAGTGTCTAGCTGGCTGGGGTAATGTGAGTCTGTCCTTTGTTTTCTGACAGTTTCTTTTGCCCACCATCTAAACTCCTGCTGTATATTTGTACCCCCCTTGTCTGTGGTGTTTGGGATTACTGGCAATGTTGAGTCCATGGCTTTTTAGGCAAATAAAGGTGCCAAAGGCATGAGGTCTTGCATATGGAATTAGTTGGATGCAGGATGCCATTCAAATATCTTCTGCATTTTCTTGCAGATAACTGGGCCTTGTTAACATTTCCAAATAGGTAGTCAGTTGCCTTTGTCTGGCGCGGAGATAAGCCATCTGGGCAGTTGTACTTAAATTTTCAGACTCAGAAATATTACCTTTGAGAGGGTACCTCCCACTATTGGCCTTTGTTGACTGTGTACCTAGGCATGTTAGGACAGTTTTCTGCAACTGTTCTCTGCTGCTCTTTGTGACAGTCACCAAATAAGGATATTTGTATTCCTCTTGAGACTTGTTTTTGTGCTGGTGCACTTGCAAAGACCCCAGCACTGAATAAGCCAAAGGCAGAGGCAGAGTATGCTGTGCCTTGCTGAAATGGAACTTGTAGTCGCGGTGACGATATTAGAACCCACTATAAATATTATAATATGCCAATTTTGAGAATAAAGTGCTAATTTTCCTGTGGTGCTGCCAATAGAGCGGCAAGCTTGCAGGCAGGGGAAGTCATGTATGGTTGTGATGTAAGTTCCAACTTTGGAGGTAACTTGAGGTATAAGCATCCCATTGCTTGACTCATGGCGCCTGGGATTTCTCTCTAGCCTCTAGGGATCTGGGGTTTGAGGTCTGTCTGACACAGGAAAGGACCAATTCTTTGTTGGCCAGTGTCTACTAAACCTAGGTGGTTGTACTTGTAAAAAATCTTTGACCGTTTGCATAGATTTAGCTTTGTCCTCCATTTTCTTTAACACCTCTTCTGCCTTAACACCAAACAAAATATCATACTGTAAAGGTGCATCTAATAATTTAACTGACATGATCAGGCAGATTTTGTTACTTTAACCAAGCATGCCTCCTAATTACAGAGCCCACAACTGCGGCCCTGCAGGAGGCCTCCAAAGAATCAAAACCACATTGCAAAGTAAGCTTTCCAACTTGTTCAGTTGCACGCAATAAATCCTGCATTTCCTTGTTTTCTACACATTCAGAGTTTAACATTATTTTCTGTTTAAGCAATGCCATGACATGTTGCTGATATTTGAGCACATGAAAGGCCCTTCTAGCCAAGGTAGGAGATGTGTAAACCTTTTTCCCCATCTATCCAGTGCCCTAGAATCTCTGTCAGAGGGGGTAGGGTTTTTTGCAGCGGAAGCCTTAACTCCTTTGAAGTTTCTGGGTCTGCAGCAGGGTTTTTAAAAAGGAATTTATGAGAATCAGGAACCCTGTAATATCTGTCAGGCTTAACAGGAGCTGGAGGTAAGGAGTCAGGGGTAAGACTAGACTCCGAAAACACATCTACAATGTCTAACACAGGTGGAATGGCTATAGGCCTGTGTTGAGGTAGTAAAAGGAAATCCCTGAGCCTCTTTTTAGATTCTGAAAAATCTCGGCTCTCCTAGTGGAAATGCTCCCCTCATGGTATGCAAGGTTTCCCCAAAAGAATAGTCCTCTGGAGGAGAAGCTGAAAGTATAGATTCTTCAGCATCAGAATCCTCATTGGGGGGGGGGGATATTTCTGATCAGAAGAGGAATCAGAAGAAATGGAAACCTGCTCTGAAGATTCATAGTCAGTCTCTTGCCTAGGCCTTTTTATCAGGAGGGAGATGGGAACCCCTGATCAAGGTAATCAAGTATTCGGCCATTTTGAGCATCTGTTTTTTGGGCATAGAGGCCTGACCACGAGGCTCTTGAGTTTGTTTCTTTGCTTTAGAAGGTGCTTTAGTCTTAGCCTCTGAAGCTGAAGTCGGTTTAATGTAAAAAGCCGGTGCCTGCTCAGCGGCTCCAGACCCATCTGAAGGAACATTATCAGAGGCTCCAATACCTTGAGTTTCCAGCGGCATGGTCGACTCCACGTGGGAGTCTGTAGCGGCCTGCGACTCTAAAGTAGCAGGTGTCAGGGGCTGCAAAAGCGCCTCACTGAGAACTGGCGACTGGCTTAGGAGAAGCTTTGTCGTCGGTTTTGGGCCTCTGTTGTCTCTCTCTCTCCTTTTCTTTGCGCTTTTTGTGAACTCCGGTAGTCAGATGGCTATCCGACATTTCTGGATAATTAAACCGGCATCCAAAATAGTTTAAAGCAAAATCATACCGACGCTTAACAGTGCGTTGGTTAAATCTAGCACAAAACCAACAACCAGAAACGTGATCAGGACCTAGGCAAGGAATAGAGTAAGAATGAAAATCCTTATGAGGTATTTGCTTTCCACAAGAAATAAAATTATTTACTATTTCTGACCTCGGTCTGGAGCAAGAAAAAAAAAAAGTTTCCCCAACGGGGTACTTAGCTTTACTGAAGACTTCGGATCTGAAACTCGAACGTGAAAATCTCAGGAGTTGGCCGACCGGCACTTGCAAACTGCTTCTGCTTCGGGCACCGTGTGGCAAGAAAGACTAAAGAAAATGGCGTAGGCTGCTTCTTTTATACCCCATGACGACCTGACGTCAGGGAAGGGGCGACAGCAGCCAACGCAGGACCCAGGACTTTGGAATTCAGGCCGACTGAGGGCAACCTGCCAGCAGGATTACCCAAATGTAATGACTGCAACAGTGAAACACGAAGAACATCTCACATGACTGCAGCGAGGACATGCAAAGTTTACACAGGAAGGCACCCCAGCAGAGAATTGAACCAGAGAACCTCTTGCTGTAAGGAGACTATGCTAACCACTGCACCACAGTTACATTTATTGGTCCAAGCTGCACTTAAATAGGGATATGGATGAACTCTGCTTTACATGCATGGGGAGCCTCTTCCAGAGAATGGTAATTCTCTGAGAAACATATCTGTCTCTCCAACATGTCCTATTACGTCGCAAGCAAAATATAGCTCTCTTAGTCTAGTAGCTCTAATGCTGTTTGCTTTGAGAATGTGCAAAAGGCTCATCAAAATCCAATGATGCCTTGTATGCCAGGCAAAGATCACCACTCAGAAGTCTGTATAATACAGAATAAGAGGTGAACAGCGTAGGACATTGTGTTTATTCCCTACATTATTTTTGTAAGGAACCTCTACGGACATCCCAGTTGTTGGATGTGTCTGGTCAGATACATACCAAAGGGGGCATATACCCCAAGATGGGTCTGATGAGGGCCAAGTACAGTGGTATGAGAACTTTGTTGGACCTAGATGCCATGCCCTTGCTTATAATTTCAGCAACATGCAGGGATTTTCTTACTACTGTTGGACTGAAGGCTAGGTTAACACACACGAGTTCTCAGATCTAATGCATCAACTTGTAGGAGTGTTTTACTGATGGCGTAGTTACTCAGGGTGTCTGACTTCTCAAAAGTACTATAATGCATTTCTTCGTACGGAGTTTTAAGCCATGGCTTTTGCAAGAACCATTTATCATTTTAGACCTTCCTGAAGGGTGTTTCTTACCTTGGGGTGATTCAATGACTGTTCCCAGTTTGTAATCATCTGCGAACTTGATTAGTCAGAGGCCTCTTACATGGGCTTTGACATCTGAGAAGTAGATGCCAGAGAGGACTGGGCTTAATACAGAGCCCTGGGGAACTCCAGTGGTGATTGGCATCTTTGTGGAGATGGCCTCACAGATTCAGGACTTCTTATCAGTGAGCCAGCTAGCTATACATTACATTATAAAGGGGGTTTATACCCAAGTTTGTTGATGCCCAACAGGGGTTTTGCATGGAATGCTTTAGCCAGATCAAGGTAGGCAGTGTGCAGTTTTTCCCTCATCCACTGCCTTAGTGACCTTTCAAAGAAGCCCACTAAATTCAGTAAGCATGACCTTCCTTTGACAAAGCCAAACTAGGATGGATCCAGAGTCTGGAGGTTTCCCGTGTCCTTGCTGATAATTTCCATAACAATTCTTTCCATGGTTTTGCAAATAAGACACGGGTCTGTAATTTCCAGGACCTGCTGAAGGTCCTCCCTTATGATGGGGGATGACTTTTGCAGTACCCCATTCATGTGGCACTGTTTTAAGACTACATTTAAATAATGACTCCATGGGTCTAGAGTCATATTTTAGACTGTTCAGGTATCTTGGGATGTTATTGAGGCCTACTGAGGCTGCATTCTTGGCTTTAGCGAGTGCGGCCAATGCATGCTTGCTAGTTACAGTTTGAGAAATGGAGTCCAAAAAGATAGTGACCGTTGGAGGGGATTATGTCTGAGGATATGTTTTGGGGGATGGTTTGGGCTGAGAAGTGGGTGCAGTTGGAACTGCATTTGTCTGCCAACAGGCTTGCTATTGTGAATGTGGTATCTGTAACCATCAGTTCAGCATATTGCTATTTGCTACCCTTGAAGTTTCTGACATAAATTAAGAAAGCCTTGGGGTTATCTTTCATCTGTGAGGCTATATTAGTCTCAAAGTTGGTTTAGTCCTCTTAGTTGCCTATTTAGTTTGATGACAGTTTTTATCTTTAAGGGAATTACTCCCCGATTTTTGCCATATTTTTCCCCCTTTATTGTATATTCTGTAATTTGGAATGCCTCCAGGGCAGTTTGTTTCTGGGGCTAGTCCTGGGCTTGCTTCTGGTAGGTACAACAGCCTCTATGCAGCCACTGACAGCAATTCAGCATAGGCTGCTGTGCTCTCAAGGTCTGGAGGGGAATTCAACTGTGGAAAACCATTACTTAGTAAGAGGTAAACTGCCTTGGAATAGTTCCTAGTTGTTTTTGCTTTTAATGGGATTGAGGAGCAGATTTTGATTTCGAAGGAAACAACTTTATGGTCGAAGCCTACCACACAGGAAAAGACACTTTGGGGGGGGGGGGTGCAGCATTCTCCTATATTTGTGAGCACAAGGTCCAATTGGAGCCTCTAGTAGACATTTTCACTACATGATCAGGGGTGTTTATATTTAAAAAGTCCATTAATCTCTGTGCCTGTAGATTTAAGGCGGTGTAGGATTCCCAGTCTACAGATGAGTAATTAAAGTATCCCATGAGCAGGGTGTTAGGTTGGATGTCAAGCGTCTCCAGTATGTCCAAGTATGCACTGTGGGCTTCTTGGACATGGAGGGTGACATATATGTTCTTAGGTGTTTACTTGGCTAGCTACCACAAGGACCTTTTTAAGCCTAGCCATGCATCCCAAATCTCTGACAAGTTCTGGTACACTAGACAAGTGTAAGAAAGGGCTTGAAGATGAACCATTTACAGGTTGTTTGCACCCATTAGAGATATAGGTGCCAAGTCCGAGATGAATTTCTTGTTCCCCATTCAACTGTCCGTTACACTTGAATTGGGTTGGGGAGGAATTCTACTTCACATAGATGGGGGAACCTGTTCCAGAGACAGAGTAATCTCTGGGATACACACCCGTCTCCCCAGCGAGTCCTATTTATATCACAGGTAAGGTAGAACAGTTAATTCTGTTGTTGTTTTGTGAATATGCAGGAGGTCCATCAGAGTGGGGTCTGACAATGCCTTGTATGCCAGGCACAGATCTCCTCTCAACAGCCTGTAGGAGACAGAATACAGGGATAGGATCTTGAGGAAGTCTGCAAAGATCATTTTACTTATGTCCTATATTCTTTTAATGAGGAAACTTTGTGGATGTTCTAATTGTTGAATATGCCTGGTCAGGTACATACCAAAGGGGGCACTGTACTCAATGACAGGTCTGATGAATGCCAAATACAGTGGAACGATGACTTCCTTGGACCCATATGCCATACCCTTTGCTTAGAAGTTGTGCAACACAAAATGATTTCCTCATTACTCTAGACATGCGGTAGTCAAATGCTAGATTACTGTGCATGTCCCCAAGTTCCTGACTACTGGGTCAACTCTAAGGGATGTGCTGTCAATAGGATTGTTACCAGGGGTGGATGACTTCCTAGAGCATACCATTATGTATTTCTTGGCATTTAGTTATAGTCCACATCTCTGACACCAGTTGTTCATCTGTGTCGGCTCTTCCTGGAAAACATTTGTGTCGGTGTGGGATTCAATGACAGCTCCTAATTTGCAATCATCTGCAAATTTAGTCAGCTAAAGACCATTGACATTGACCTTGACTTCAAAGTAGTAAATGCCAAAATGGAGCAGTCCAAGCACAGATCACTGAGGGACTCCACTTGGACTGGGCTCTTTGTAGAGGTGGACTCCCCAATTCTAACTTCCTGGGTCCTTGTTTGAGTCAGTTGGCTATCTACCGGGTGACATATGGGTTTGTAACTAAACCTCCTGAGTCTGTCAACCATGCCCAAGTCAGGTATTGTGTCAAATGCCCTAGCCAGGTCAAGCTAGGCAGTGCGAACCATTCTGCCCTCATCCATTGCTTTTGGTGACTTTCTCAAAGAAGTCCACCAGGTTGAGTAGGCATGACCTGCCCTTCATGAAATCAAACTGGTTTTGGTCCAGTGTCTGGAGGCTTACTATATCATTACTGATCATTTCTATAATTCTTCCCATACAAGCCTAATGAGACTTATGGATGTAGTGTGTCCAGGATCTGTACACGGCCCACTTTGTGGAGAGGGTTGACTTTTGCTGTTCTTCATTCATGAGGCACAAAGTCTGTTTGGAGGCTACAGTTAAATAGCAATTACATAGGGCCTGACAGGTCATGTTTCATGCTATTTAGAAGGCATCCTGGGATATTGTCTAGCCCACTAATGCAGTGTTCCTGGCCTTATAGACAGCATTAAGGACATGTTCCCTATTGATAGGGGGGAGAGTTAAATTTAATGGCATTTCCTGTGGGAAGGTTGATGGGAGAGAGGGGTAACAGTTGGAGCCGACTAGGACATGGTATGGGATTTTTGTCTATGGTGCTCTGCACGTGAAGACACTCCAGCACATAATCCTGTCTGATCAACCTAGAGGTATGTTTGTTACTGACGTATATCAAGGTACCTCCATCTTTAGCCCTTGTCTGTACAGTTACTGGTCTGAAAGTGTAGAAGGCACTGAAACCCTGCAGTGCTCAGATACACTCTGCTGCTTTAATCCAGGTCTCAGTAACTGCACAGATGTCTATATTCTTGAGTGCGAAGAGGCTTAAGAGGGAGTGTAGTTTTTTACTCAGGCTCCTGCTATTAAGCAACAACACCTTGAGGTCCAGATGAATTGATTTGCTATTTTGGTAGGTTTGTCAGTATGGCATTGCCTGAAAAAGGCACTAAGGGGTGAATAAAGTTTTAGCCAGTATTCAAGCCTAAAAGGGAAAGGTGCAGACCATCCATGGCAAAGCAACATGATCCGTTCATTAACCATCTCCTCCCAAGCTGGCAAATACTGGATTCCATTAGAATGACACCAGAAAGACAGTCAGTTGTTGAAGTCAATCTTTTGCCAGTATTGGTGCATTGTCCTCTATGATGGTAATATGCTGCTCAATCCTAAGCTCACAACAGCCTGCGACACGTAGTCTGGAAGCTCCATTACATCTCACTTCATGTAATCCAGGGGGGGTATATAGCTCAAGGTCATTTACACCTACAAAGACTAGGATGGAATCATACTGGTGGTACTTGTGGCATAACAACTTGAGTGTGCATGATCTGGCAGATCATGGCACAAGATAAGCAGCTAGCAGTTATTTGCTCTTTGTTTAGCCTTATTAGTGGGCATCAGTACATCTTACATCGGGGTCCCCTACGATAAAGATTCCTGGAACTGTTTGCTTGTCTTAGGAGTTTAATGTTATGGGCTCCACTGTGCGTGACAGTACATGTGGTGTTAGGTGTTAGGTGTTTTTTCGGAGTGCCTCTGGGATTGCTGAAGTACAGTTTTGACAACAGGTGATCTAGGTGATCTCTATTGGTTAGGAAGATTGCTTTCAAATGTTGCAGCATATGTTAGTCTATGTGTATGCGCTGTCAGCTATGTGATGTGGACTTTGTGTGTGATTTTGATAACCCAATATACACTTGTATGCAAGAGTTTAGCCTCCAGTGTAATCAAGTACATCTCTCATATATTGTGTCTACTGACAACCACTTGATCCTTAAAGAAGCAAACCAGAATCTAACAATACAAACCTACAGAAGCTGCACCAAAGCAATGCATGACATGAATAAGCAGAGTTAAACACTTTCATCCCTGCAAACTCAGGACTTCATCAGAACTATTAAAATCAAAATATACAATGCATTTAAAATATCAGCCAAAATCACATGTAAAGATCCACCCAGTAAAAACACCGGCCCATTTCATATACATAAGACACAAAACATTAATTCATAAAGAAATACCAACTGCATCTCATAATGTGCAAAAAAGTAAAAAGAAACTACAAAACAAATCAAACAACCCTCCATTAACCCGCGGTGGTGGTGCTGCGGTAGCATTGTCGGCTCACAATAAGACGTTGTCCTGTTCGATTCTCAGCTAAAGCGCCTTCCGTGTGGAGACATGCGTGAATGGGCGTACCTTCGTTGAAGGCTGTACGCGTCAGGCCTGGCAAGCCAGTACGTAAAAATCAACTGCCAATCATTAGCGGACCGGAGTTCCGCTGTGGCGATCCCTAACCGGGAAAAGCCGAAAGACACAAACAAACAAACTATAGAAGTACCAGCACAGCAATCCAGTGTCACAAGATCTAAGTTTTAACACACCAGTAATGGAGACCGTCTCGTTTAACCCTGGATAATTATAAGCATTCAATTTAATCTGCCAAGTCAACTCCCAATATTCCAATAACTCTCTCTACGGGTCTCCATGAGTTTTTTTCTTTTCAATTTTATAAAACCCCAAAAAAGAAAATGGTGTAGGGGACAGCTTTGAACATGTTTAAATAAAGGATTATTATTATTCTTGCATTTAATATCGCATGCATACTCGTATACATGTTCTTTAAATTTCTTTTCATTTTTTCTGATATAAAAACAAGAACAGCTAAATAAACTAAACCCACAGAGTTGCATGTATAATGAAAAGAAGTTTTTATGACTAACGGACACCAAATCTCTAACTAAAATATACTCGCATTGCAAACAAAATCCATATTTAAAGTTACCCCACATTTTACTAGAAAAAAGGGGGTTATAAAACATTCAACATCCTAATTTCATGATAAATCAGTACTAAAAGTCATAACCAAGGAATTGGTATACGAGTTTATCATCATGGTGTGTCACTAATCAATCTATTTTCATAGTCCCTCAATAAAAGACAGTAAACCTCTGCATTCCTTTTTGATATCACCTCATTACATATCTCTTGCCAAAATTTCGGGGATATCCTCTCGTTAAAAGCATGTTCGACAATTTATCATGGTCTAACGAAAACATATCAAATTCAGACACCATTCCAGCTAAACACATGAACTGGCCCTTCACAATCCCCCTTCTGATGTAAAGGGTGACAAACTAGTATAATATAAAATTGAATTTGAATAAATGGGTTTCCTATATACACTGGTGACAAGTCTCTCTAACTTACTATCTTCAAGAACTTCAACATCTAACTAATTAATAAGGTCGACACCCTCCGTCTAAACAAATTTCAAAAAGGAGGTAGTGGAATTAATGTAATTAATAAAGTCAACAATCTTACTAGATGAGGAGTTCCAGGCCTTAGCAATATGGTAGGAGTACTCATTAACAGGTTTGTGGACGGACAGGAGTTTTTGGTCACTGGAGCATAATGACTGACTAGGAACATAAGTGTGTAGAATGTTTAGTGCTGGAGAAGCAGATGGATTCTAGATAATGTTACGGGTGCTACGAAGTTGTGTATATGTTAGGTGATGGGGTAGTACTAACCAGCTTAGGGTTTTTAGTGCTATACTGTGATCTGATAACGCCTGGAGCGCCTTCTGTGTGGAGTCTGCATGTCCTCCCTGCGGTCGAGTGGTGTTCAAAAGACATGCGTGAATGAGCGTGCCTTCGGTGAAGGTTGGGTGTCTGGCTGGCACTTCGGCACCGTAAAAATCTACTGCCAATTATTAGCGGACTGGAGTTCCGCTGTGGCGACCCCTAACTGGGAAAAGCCGAAAGAAGAACAACTGTGATCTGATAAAGGACATGTTATCACATTTCCCTTTTCCATTTTAGAAACCAAGTAACTTGAAGTAAATACCCATCAGTTCTTGACTGTGTACCAAATCTAGAACAGTAATGAGTGTAGAACAAAGTATTTGATTCAGAAAAAGTTACTGGTATTTACAAGATTAAGTCAGCAAACTTAACTCAAGCTTTAGCTGATGCTGTAATTCTCTGTTTGCTAAGTGCACTGGTATGATTTTGAGTACACAGTTAAAGTTTCCTGCCATTATACTTCCCTTCATATTTGAAGTTAAAATTTCAAGATACTTCTTGGAGAATTTAGCTACAATTCGCAGAATCCAATACAACTTGCTGAGGTTAATGCTCTTTTTTAATGCTTAATGACTGTAGAAGTAAATAACAGTAGGCATTACAACATAATTTCTCCATAAGATTACTGTACTCTTTTCTTTAAAAGAACTTTATAATACTGCACATTTCCCTGCACATTTCCTTTGTATTTAATAAAACATAATCTTGCAGTAGCAGGGTTTCCTGTTAAAGAAAAGGCAGTGTGTTTTATGCAGTATTTAAAAGAATACCTCTCGTACTGACACTGTTAAAGCCATTTACATTTAAAGATGATATTGTCACATGCGTAGTCCCATTACTAATTACTATTCAACATTCGTTGTAACCCAGATCCTTTGAATAATGGATATAAAGACAAAAAAACTATTGCCTGAAAGTTCATTTTATTTGACAAGAGACGCAAAGGAAAAAAAAAGTTAATACCAAAGATAAGTACACTACAAGAAATCAAATTTGAACCCAATATTCCTAGTTTGAACAGAAATCCAATACAAACTACCAGTCTAATTCTATTTTACTCCTACTTATGACAATTGCCCTTTCTTTACAATATGCTGAGCATGATCAATATCAAATACATGCTTTTTTATATACTACCATACAAGTAGACAGATGAAAGGTCTAGGAACCAAACCCTGGACCACAAGAAACATTCAAACATCTCACAGCTCAAACTCATTGCACCAGCCACTACAAATGCCCAGCACCCTCATCAGTAACCTTCACGACTGTTCAAGTTCCACAAGTAAAATCCAAATGCCATTTGCTATGGCATCCAGAGCCATTACCAACCAGTATCTGTATGAAGACAAAGGCACTTTAGAGCAATCTTCCAACAATCCTGTCCGAATTCCCATTTTAACCAATAAGTACCAAGAAAATTGTGAAGAAAAAATAAGTTTCAATTTTATCTAATAATAGTCTATATCCATTCATGTACGTTTTCAGTCTTTTGGTTTATAGGTGGTTATCAAGTATGCAGTCAGTGAGACCAGTGAGCAGACTACCCAGTTTTCCAAAAACCCTAGAGTCATAGCTGGTTAAGTGACTTTCTCAGATTTGTACAGCAGGCAGACAAGACTATAGGAATCAAACCCTGGACACAAGTAACAGCCTATCAGCTGTTCACAGTTTCAACCCACTGCATCAGCTACCAGAATCCAAATTCCCAAATACTCACATCAGCAACCTCTTTACAGGCTGCCCAAGTTACATAAGCAAAGTCATATGATCCTCCTAACATCTGGAACAATTACACACCCTCATTTACATGAAGCTAAACACACTTATAATCTCTTAATAACCTCATTTGGACTCAAAGCATACACATTCTTGTTTTAACTAATATGTACTAACAATGTATAGAAAAAAAGATTATCTATATACTTAAATCTCCCTTATTATTATA
This sequence comes from Protopterus annectens, assembly GCF_019279795.1. Taxonomy (NCBI): domain Eukaryota; kingdom Metazoa; phylum Chordata; order Ceratodontiformes; family Protopteridae; genus Protopterus; species Protopterus annectens. Next base: position 523,110,590 of record NC_056741.1, read on the forward strand.
TCACAGTTTGTATCCATTTAAATCTATGTTTGATCTTTACATTCATATATAGTTAAGGAGGTAAGCAGTTCCCCCAAAAAGGAGGCTAAACTTGAAAAAAAAAAAAAAGACTGTTCCCGTTTTTTTTTTTCCCCCAAA
>NC_056741.1:523111227-523123727 GCF_019279795.1 Protopterus annectens
AATGCAGGTCGTTAAGGAGAATGTCAACAACCATACAAAACATTATATTCATAAAGTAGCAAAAAGTATTCTAAGAAGTAAGCCAACACTGGAATGGAGAAAGGAGATTTTACCAATAGGGATGACTGCTAGTAGAGACTTTAAAAGTAGACAAGAGGTTACTGCAATTTACTGGAGGAAATTAACAAAAAAAAAAAACAGAACACTGGGAGAAAATGACAAGTAGGGTGAAGCTAAGCAGAAATTTGGACTGCGAGTTAGAGACTGCCTTCCCTACTAGAGACTGATAATAGAATTCAGGCAAAGAGAGAGGGATGGGAGAGTATTAAATGAAAGAACAGATCTAGTACAATTCTTACTGAGTCTAGAACAGCAGCTGTGGTTAAAAAGGGATAAATAGTAGAGCAATATACATTGCATGATAACTACAAGACTCAATCAAAGGAGATTAGAAAGATTTAAACAGAAATCAATCTATAATTGAAGTTTTCAGTATTGTACTAGAGATAAATGAACTGGAGGTGGGATCTTAGAAATGCAAAGGAGCAAATTACATAGAAACAAATGGAAATGATAGGAACGATACACAAAACTAATGTTCAGGAGGAACAGTGAGATTTAAATGATGCCAGGAAATGAGCAACTTATGCAATGTTGGAATGAATGAAAATGGTTAAAAAGAAGAAAACTGTATACTGCATTAAAGTAACAATGGAAATGCGACTATGCTTCTCCATGAATGCATTTATACTCATGGCATGTGTTAAAATGAGATAATTCAATAAAGATGTTTAAAATATATTCAAACAAATACTTAAATGTTACTTAGAAATAAGGAACAATAGTACACTGATAAAAAAATACTCTACAATTGCTAGAAAATTCACATAATTTTTGTTTCTTAAAGGTCATTCTTATTTGACTGTCCCACAAGAATTAATTGAGCTTCCATTAAAAAAAAATCAAAAGAACCAAACTGGTCTTTTGTCTAAGGGCTCTCCATCACTGAAAAATAATATATCTAGATAATAGGATTTAGTGTTACAATGTCCTGATCTCTTTTTACATTTAACTAATGCAGGGTCTTGTTTGCATTCAAAAGTTCATCTTATGCAATACATCTGGTATATTTGACAACATACTTTATTCCATTCAATTGTTTTCCCCAATGGTATAAGCAAAACAAAATAGTTACTTGTGCTATTACATTTCATCCCTCTCCTGCAACTTCAAATTACTTTCACATTGCAAAGGTCAGACAGGTATATCTCCAGTGCCATTTGATATGGTAAAAATGGATTATAATCTACTGTCAAAAGATAAATGTTCCTGGAAATGCATATTTTTTAACCATATACAAAGGGGTGGATTTAGCAGTGCCATGCATACAAATTGAATTAATGTTCTAATACTTCTCAATGGATCTTCATTTACTACACTTCTACAGCTCAGCACAGTCTGGCTACTGCCCTTCTCTAATAGCCGCATTATTTGCATACCATTCACAGACACATAAGACACATACAGCAATAAAGATGAGTCAATCTTTTTCCATATTTCAGACATCTAAAAGGGTTTGGCTTTCATGATGGATTAGCAGACCCTTTTAGTTAAACATCTAGTCTCTTTCACTGAATTTGTCTGCTGGGTGTTAAATATTTCTACTATTCTTCTAGGCACTGTCATTCAGTAAAGAATCTGCTAGTTGCAGGTGGTAGATTTCTGTGGTAAAAAGTGTCATTATTTGCTTTTTCCCTCTGGTTTGATTCAATTTTGGGATGATTCTTTCATGTCAGTGATCTTCTCCCTGGTGGAAATATTTGGTTTATAAATGCCAAAACTTCCAAAAATAAACTTCACAAATACAAATGGTCACAGCCAGAAGAGATCCAAGGAAAACTTTTTAATGTGTGAGCGCTTTCATTCACTAACACATAACTATGAACTTCTTCAGACACATTTACTAAAATCACCCTTCCCTTAAATACATTTAAAACTCACATGCCAAAAGTAATTAAAATCAATGACAGCTCTTAAAGGGCACTTTCCATAATCAATTAAAAACTACATACATTTAAATTCATTACTAATATCCAACATTATATATATATATATATATATATATATATATATATATATATATATACACTTTTTGTGGCTTCTATACTAATATTACCAAACAATTCACATTGAACTGAGTTTATCACCTGGTTAGATTCTTTAATCTCAACAGGTACATAATTGAACACTGGGCATTTATTCCAGGGGGTCTATATGCATTAAGCAACAGTTGCCACCACAGTTCCCTACTTTCTAGTTGAAGTGTAGTGTGACCACCCCTATTTCGTTGTCTTACTTGTTCCATCACCCTAAATTTAAAGTGATGGTTTGGATGTTCATTTATATGTTTCGCCAAAGCATTATTTTCCATATTTTTACTTATACAATAAATATGTTCAGAAATTCTCTCTCTCTAATTCTACAGTCGGTCTTACTGACATAAAACCCCAGCCAGATTTGGCACTTAGCCAGATAAACCACACTTCTCGAGTTACAGTCAAATTTCCCTTTTGTAGAAAATAGAAAACCTTGTATATTATATATCATACTGATGTCTATATACTTACAGTAAGGACACGCCCCACATGTATGCATCCCTGCATTCGGTCTATTTATAATAGTTTCTCTCTCTAGGATATTTTTCAAATTGGAGCCCTTTTTATACACTATCTGGGGTACCAGCCTTTTTCTTCATTTCTGGATCTTCCTTCAAAATGCATCAATTCTTATTTAAGATGCTTTTAATATTATATGCATCTAAAGAGAAGGTGGTAACCAAAAAAAAACTTCATAATATTTTCTCTTTTCATTATTCTTATCATTCATAGGGCGATTAGTATGTTCATCACCCTCTAAAATTTCAGCTATAGGCTTTGTTATTCCTTCTTTCAAGGTAGGTGCAAAATATCTCTCTTCCCTTTTTTACTTCAACTTCTTGCATTAATTCCAGGATCAGATGTTATGGGTACCCTCTTTTAATAAACATTTGTTTTAAACTGTCACACTCCAAGAGGAAATCGGACTTAAGGGTGGTCATTCTAGCTGCCCAAACTAGTTGCCCCTTAACAATAGATCTTTTTTGGTAATAGGGGTGACAGCTAGAAAAATGTAAGAAAGAATAAAGATTGTAGGTTTAGCTTGTGGATAAATAATTTAAAATCCATTAATACATTTGCAATATCTGCTTTAAGTGAAGGAATAAAGGACAGACCTTTAGCTAAAGTTTTAATAAGGGTCTGTTCTATGACAGAATTAGTATAATTATAAATATTAAAGTCACCTTGTAAGTTCTTCACCACAACTGGGCACACTTCTATATCGTCAGTGGAGTTTAGAGGACTATCCCCATTTCCCCCCAGTTCTACGTTTACTAAATCCACTTTGTTAAGAGCTAAACCTACAATCTTTATTTAGTGATAACTTTAAGGGAAATAAGGAACTTTATGTTTCAAGTACCTGTAATCCTCCCCTAAACCCCACTGTATTAATGTTTGATAAAATGTGTGAAATTGATTTGAGGAATGAGTTGAAAAGGATTAATAGAAAAACTGAATCTCATAACACGACTAAAAGTGAAATGGATGAACTTATGAGTTTAAAGTAATGGGGAATACAAGGGTGGGGGTTTAGTTGTCATGTCTAAAGAGGAATACAGCTTAAGGATGAATAGGTTACTTGCAGAAGACAGTTATGAGACTGTCTCACTAAATGAAATAAATGGTGAGTACCGTGAAGTTAAAAGTCACATCAATGATTTATTTATTTGTGGGCAAGATAGACAAGGAAATGTATAATTATTGAACCATGGAAGTTCCTGTCACCCCTGTTATTTTTAGCACACCCAAAGTGCATAAAAATGTAATTAATCCACCTCTTCGTCCTGTTATAGATGGGCGTAATTCAGCAACTTACGCATGTGCTAATGTAGTGGATGCCATTTTGAAAAAGTATCCCTGGGATTCAGCAAACCTTTTTTCCATGCAGGAACAGTTTAGGGGCTCCTGCAGGTAAAATGGCCACCGAGCAATCCAGGATAGTGCTGTTTTCACTTGCATGAGCGGTCCTACACTGTTGTAGCATGGAAAACTGGAAACTATGCAAATCACCTCATTTGCTGGTGAAAACCATGTAAATGAGGTGATTTTGCAATCCAGCAAGCCCCCAGGTCTCCGTGTCAGAACAGTGTCAGTGCAGAAACGTATTCAGAAAATAACGGAGTACATTTCTGCAACTGACAAAACGGAGGCATGACAGCTCATGTAAAAGCATGTATTACATGTAATACATATGCCAATGGCCAAATATAAGGCAATTGGCATTAAAAACAGTTTTTTTTTTTATAAAATTAAACTTTTTTTTTTTTGGCCGACCTCGGCCATTTAAGCATAGGGCAGTGGCACACAAACAGGATCATGCCAAAAATAAAAAAATAAACGAGAAAAGTACATTTTAAGTTAATTCTGCATTATGCCATTATAGTCAATGGCACGCAGAATGTAAACAATACCAGGGAGAAGTGGTTGTCAAGGGGAAAAGGTCAGTGCTAGTGCAGTAACTAATGACCTACACACTAGGGTATGCAAATGAGGTGAGCTATACTGAATCACAGTTTTCTTCAAAGTGTCAGCTTGTACCTAACCGTGTAGGTGCAGCAATACAACAGTGCAAGTGTAGGAGCTGAATAACTACATAAGGGTGTGTGTCATGCTTACTGTAAGCTCATTGGAGCTCTGTGGCCCGTGTTTGCCCTTAGCTAAGCACAGTTAAGGAAGGGTGTGTGTCAGATCTGCCTAAGCATTGTGTACATAGCCTAAACGGGTGTGCACGCCACACACTGGGATGTAAAAAAAAAAAAAAAAAAGAAAGAAAAAAAGAGGAAATTGCAGCACTATTTACATTTGAGCACTGGGTATGCACTGTGTGCCTCAGGGCTTAAATAGGGAGGAAGTGGGAAGGGGAAACAGAAGTAGGAAGGCAATCAAGGAGAACTACCATAGCTGGCAGGTGGAATGTATCAGAATCAGCCAATTGCACATGCAGCAGCCCAGCACACTAGTATAAACTATGCAAACACCCTACAGACTGGTTTTTCTCACTAACTCTACACCACCGGTGTATACAGATGGAGGATTTTTAACTGGCAAAACTAACTAGAAATGTTAGAGGCTTCTGCTGCTTTACTCCATCAATATGTGCTAGAGACTGAGAGTGGTGAGGAGGGAAATGCTGACAACCAACCCACAGTGAGGAGGAGGAGAAGAGTGTACAGACCCAGGGTAACCTACCAGGGCCTACATGAGATGGAGATAGTATAGTACTACAGGGTGGACAGGGACATTCTACAGCAAATCGTTGAGCTGTGCCGGCCACACCTCAGCCACAGAACTAATAGAGGGGAACCCATCCCAGTGGATTCTAAGGTATGCGTAGGCTTAAGACTGCCAGCCACAGGTAACTTCCAAAACCAACTGAGGATATCATGGAGATTTCACAGGAATCAGCATCCAGGATACTCCACCAGTTCTTGAATGCCATGTCAGCACATGCCACTGAGCACATATATTTCCCCAGCATCCGTGAGGCATTGACCAGAAATATGCGTCTCTTCCACCGTATAGCAGAATACCCTGAGGGAGTTGGTGCTATAGACTGCACACACATACACATCAAAGCACCACCTGGTGAGCGGGGTAGGATCTACATAAACCACAAGGGCTTCCCCTCCATCAACTGCCAGGTCATGTGCAATGCCCAGGGTATTATCATGAATGTGTGTGCTGGCAGCCCTGGAAGCTATCATGGCTCCCACATCTGGCATTGCTCACAGTTGTATCAGGCATTTGTCAGGGGGGACATCCCATATGGTCATCTAGTGGGGGATGCTGACTATGCACTGGAGCCATGGCTGATGACACCTATCAGAAATGCACACACACCTGAACAAGAACACCATAATGAGGCACACGCACAAACCAGGATTATTGTAGAGCATGTCTTTGGGATGCTCAAGTCATGGTTCCTCTGCCTTGACATATCTGGTGGAGCCTTGTAGTACTCTCCAGCTACATGTACACAAATGTTCATAGTATGTGCCATACTATACAATATGACCCTACAGAAACAGCTGCAGCAGGAACAGCATGGGACAGGGCCACACAGCCCCCCACCAGTGACAAGGCCAACACAGGCACAAAGGGACTCAGAGGAGGAACATCCTGAGCCTGCCCCTATAGGCAGAAGAAGACGTGCCCAGTATGCCCATGCCTTGGCAAAGAGGCAACGCATAGCACACACACTGATACTGTAGGGACCCAGGGTCTGATACCTCTCTCTGACTCACACATACTGTAAAAGGGGTGCCAAACATGACACTACCTGAGCTTCACCATGTATAGGGAGTGTACTATGTGCATCCAATATAGTCAGCCCTCCAGCACCGTCCCCAATACTGGCCCAGCAACAAAGCAAGTCACCCTTCCTATCAATTACTGAATGGAATAGTATGTTCTCATACTTGTATGTATGATATGGATGCAAGGCAATTGGGTGGCAGAATGGGATAGCAGCAGACAGCTATGTAGGGCAGCATGAAATTCATAACAAATACTGGTGTCAACATACTAGACAGCACTACAGAAGGTGACAATGAGGGTCACATACCCACCACCAGCCTCACCCGGCAGGACAGGTGTAGAGGATCATAAAGAAAGGCTAGGCTAAGGCCCCCAAATGATGGCAATGGTGAACAGCCCCCCACCAGACCTACACAGACATACTGCAACAGGTCTGGCAGTTGCATCCTAGTTCTGAAGGGTAAGAAGTCTGAAAATGAAATCCATGTCATTAAGATCTAACATGTGTACTCTACTGATATCCCTCCTTTCTGCATGATAGGTCACAATACAATATTAAATGGAACCCAACAGAGTAACTGAAATACCAGTACAGTCATTGCAAATGTTTAAATCATGCAGGTGTGCACCCCCACCCCACAATCCCATGTAGAAATGCAGTAACAGATGGCCTGCAGCACTCATGAATGGACTACAGTCCTCTGGTAAAGGCCCATGCCTCACCCATAGTTCCAATGTATGGAATGTCTGGGGGTCCTAACCAACAACCTAACATTAAACATAAAACAAATGCAAGGCCATGTTGACAAATGCCAGAAGCATGCCTCCACATGTCCTATTGCAAGGACTGTGCACCAGGCTATAAATACAACTGAGATAAAGGCCCAGCTATAGGGATACCTCTGACATATTGCTTACATAATTGTTAGAAAGAGGAGGGAATAATAGAGGGGGGTGTAGAAGCATGGATGTCATGGAGTGTGTGAAGTCTGGAACTCTAATGTCTGCCCATACTACTCCCTGTCTGCAAACCCATGAATGAATAGCCACAAAACTGCTTGTAAACCACAATGTGAAGGTAAACTGACCAGATATATGAGTCCTGCCTCTGGATAACCTGGGTGTATCTGTACAGCTGAGAGGTATGGCCCCAGCAGGATATGGCCATTCTGTGAAGTTGAGAAAAGCACACGGAGGGGATCCCCAGCCAGCATACTAGCAAGGTGCTGGACCATTTACACAGAACCAGCAATCTGTTGTCTATAGCTACCCATCCGCAATGCCAGGTGTGTGCCAGAATGTGTAGTCTATATGCCTCAGAATATTGGTCTCAGCTTCATTCATCCTGTATGTCCCTGGTAAATAACTGTGAGCAAAGAATGATAACTGTCAGTAGATGATGACATGATACATCACAGTGTCAAACAGTGCATTTGTCAGAAAATCTACAAAACATGTCACACAAGCAGCACAGACAGCAATAGTTACAGTATGCTCCGTATGTTACGCCCATCGTGTCTCCACATTGGCAACCTATCTACAGATATCCTGCAGAAACAGTTTGCTAGGTGTAGCTGTAGCACACAAAATGCTGAACCAGAGTCCAACCCTCCCTGGAATGGATTCACACACTCAATATAGAAGGTCATACTGGGCATGCTCCTACACTTAGAGAAATGAAGCCCATGTCTCACAACACAGTGAACCACAGATATCATTTATTTCCAGCTGTCTGTGCACACACACCAAATTGTACACCATTGATACTTCACACACACACACACACACACACACACACACACACACACACACACACACACACACACACACTGGATAGGAATAGTCACACATATCTAAGGCCAACATAATATAATATCTCAAGGCCTTTGACACCATCCCCCAACTCTGGAATCATAGATAAACTTACTAAGCTGGGCATTAATCCCTACGTCACTCGATGGGTTGCCAACTGGATTACTGACAGAACCCACACTGTAAAAGTAGCCAACTGCAAATCCAGCTCCAGACAAGTGACAAGTGGAGTATCTCAGAGTTCAGTCCTGGGACCGCTCTTGTTTGGCATCTACTTCTCTGAAGTACAGGACAACACTAAGAGACTCTGGCTAACAAAGTTTGCAGATGACTGCAAACTGGGAGCCATTATTGAATGCCCAAATGATGTGGATATTCTACAAAAGGGCCTTACAGAAACAGATGCTTGGTGCCAGAGCCATGGGCTCAAGCTCAACGCCAAGAAATGTATCGTTATCCCCTTTGGGAAAAAACATGTACCCATGAATTACCACATAGGTGGCAGTACACTAAACACCGAAAGTGCAATAAGAGACTTAGGGACACAGGTGGACAGTGGTCTCACCTTTGATAACCACATCACCACAACAGTCAGGAAATCCTTCTATGTGGTACACCTCATCACTAAGGGCTTTTCATCCAGAAGAAAGGAGGTCATTGTCCCACTGTACACATTCCTCATTAGACCCATTATAGAATACAGTGCCCCATTTGGTATGCATCTCTCAAGACATCTGCAATAACTGGAAAGGCCGCAAAAATACCTCACTAAAAGAATCACAGGCCTAAAGCAGATGCCCTACGCTGACCATCTAAAAAAACTCCACCTATGCTCTGTCGCATATCGTCTACTCAGAGGCAATCTCTGCTTAACATACAAGGCCACATCAAACCCAGAGCTGTTGGACATGCTACACTTAAAGAAATCCCAATCCCTCAGAGCCACATGCTCCAGGGATCTAAACCTTGTCATCACAATAAACAAAACATGCTGGAGGGATAGGTTCCTGACTCAGTGACTCCCCATACTCTGGAATAGACTGCCCATACATGTCAAGCAGAGCACCTCTTTTGCCCTTTTCAAAAGGAACCTTGATGATTGGATGGGAGATAGGAAATTCACCCTGGGGATCACGTCAGTCACCCTGCTATACAGGGGTCCAGGGAAGTAAATATTGCGGGAAGAAATAGCCAGGGAATTGTTATGGCTAGGCTTGTATAGGCCCTAGGGCTGATAGCCTAGCACCAACCTATGAACCTATGAATATACACATGCAGAGATGTGGGGAAGAGAAAGACAGACAGCGACAGAGAGAATCCCATTATGAGGCCTTTCCCACCCAGTGCACATCCCATTGGCCTATATCACATGATGTGCTGATGTCAGTCACTGTAGAAATTCATTTGGTTAGCCCTCAGTCCTATAGTCTCAGTGATGCTTGTGATAACTGTGTAACACTACAGTACAAATAAGTATCCATGTAGCAGTTGTAATCTCAGTCCTGTCAAATGTAAAGTCATGTGTGACTGTGTGTGTGTATTTCTAGATGAATGTGGTTGAGGCCATTCACACTCACTAAACGTCCCTTATCCCTCCTTCAGCACTCCTGCTGATGTCATTCACCCTCAAAGATACCTTTGGACAACTCTCCAACATATAAGCTTCATGGTGCCTGCGATAACTGTGTAATACTATAGTGTAGCAAACTAGTTAGGTAGGAGTTCTAATTATGGTCCTGGCAACTGTGAAAATGTGTGTGTTTTTGTGTGAGAGAGTGTGTGTGTCTTTGTAGAGACCTGATTTTACAGTCATTCACACTTACTACACTTCCCTCACCCCTCCTTTAGCACTGCTGCTGCTGTTACTCACCTTCAAAGATACCTTTGGACAACTCTCCAAACTATAAGCTCCATGGTGCCTGCGATAACTGCGTAAACTATAGTATAGTATAGCAAACTAGTTAGGTAGAAGTTTTAATCCTGGTCCTGACAACTGTGAAAATGAGAGTGTTGGTGTGAAAGAGTGTGTGTGTCTTTGTAGAGACCTGAGTTTGTGGTCATTCACATGTACTACACTTCCCTCACCCCTCCTTTAGCACTGCTGCTGATGTCACTCACCTTCAAAGATAACTTTGGACAGCTCTCGAACATATAAGCTCTGTGGCACCTGTGATAATTGCATAAACTATAGTATAGCAAACTAGTTAGGTAGGAGTTCTAATCTGGGTCCTGGCAACTGTGAAAATGTGTGTGTTGGTGTGTGAAAGTGTGTGTGTCTTTGTAGAGACCTGATTTTTGGTAGTCATTCACATGTACTACACTTCCCTCACCCCTCCTTTAGCACTGCTGCTGATGTCACTAACCTTCAAAGATACCTTTGGACAACTCTCCAAAATATAAGCTCTGTGGCACCTGCAATAAATGTGTAACACTGTAGTAACAATACATAGTTAGAGAGGGGGTTGAAACTCAGTACTGGCAAATGAGTACATGTGTTTCTCATCAGTATCTTGTGTGCATAGAAGTGTGATTGTGTAAGAACAGGATCCATTGAGGGATGGGTTTTGCTAAATTATTATATTGAGGACCTAGTAGATGTCCCAATGTCCACATTACAAGGCCAACAGTCGTCAAACACCTTAGAGGTTGGTGTAGACAATCCACAGCCTGAAATGTCTAGTGCCATGTGCAATGACCATGTGACAGTATGGCTTAGTTAACAATATAGACAACCCTTCTAATACTCAGTGACCACTCTCCACCCACAAATCATACACAAACACACTTGGCTAGGCAGCAACCACTATATCGGTGGTTCTCTTGAAAATAGCCTCACAGATAGTACCCACAGTGTGACTGTAGTGGACTACATGCCTGTTGACCACAACAGTGCCACTGACATCAGAAAGTACTTTGATGTGTTACATCCCCTGACTAAGTGCATTATCCAGCAAGTAAAAGGACATGGCACACTGTTCTTTCCCCTCAGTAGCCCAATCAATGTGCACAGTGGCCCTTTTGCCATGTTCCCCACTAAACGACTGCAACAACTGTAGTGTCTGTAAGAATACCCCACAAAGGGAATACCATGCCTTATAAAAATGCCTTGTATGGACAGATGCCAATAACTCCAGTGAATCCCCATATCATACTGTCCATGTAGGTGCAATCACTACCTCAGTTACATAGCCATGTCTCACCAAACGAGGTCAAGAATTCTACTTCTGAAGATACCAATCTGTCCATACAACATGCCCCAGAGACCTCAAGCACATTTCCACACTTCAAAGAACATGCATGTGGGGCATGTGGACAACCCAGACACTGTCCATGTTATGGTATGTAAATCACATACATGTGAAGCAGTGCACATCACTGGCCACCCACAACAGAAATCTGGATGAGTGGATGGGGAATACAATACCCACCCCCTGGGAACCACTCCAGTGACTATACTCCAGAGCCACACTGGGGACTATTTCCATGTGGCCTGATGCCAGGGTATTCCATTGGGCTAGCCATCCACCTACTATACAACAATGAAGCAATTACCTATGGATCACAGTACTGGCAAGTGTGTGTGTGTGTGTGTGTGTGTGTGTGTGTGTGTGTGTGTGTGTGTGTGTGTGTGTGTGTGTGTGTGAGGATCATATATTATAGGTTCATAGGTTGGTACTGGGCTATCTGCCCGAAGGCATATATTAGCCCAGCTACATTGTGCAGTATTCACCACCCCTTTAGTAGTTCCCTAGACCCTTGTACTAGCAGCTAGTACCCTTGGCCCCTATCTAGTAGTGCTGTTGGTGTGATCCCCGGTGTGAACTTTCTGTTACCCATCCACTCATCAAGGTTCCTCTTGAAGAGTGATAGTGAGGGGCTCTGTCTTATGTAGATCGGGACCCTGTTCCATAGTAAGGGAAGTCTCTGCGAAGGGAATCTATCCCTCAAGCACGTTCTATTCATTTTTGTGTTGAGGTTTATATCCCTAGAGCATGTAGCTCAAGTAGATTTGGTTTTGCTAAGATGGAGCATGTTCAACAATTCTGGGTTGGACATGGCTCTGTACGTTAGACAGAGAACGCCTCTGAGAAAGCAATATGCAACAGAGAACATTCTTAGCTTTTTCAATCATGCTGCATAGGGCAACTGTTTGAGGCCAGTAATCCTCTTGGTTAGGTACCTTTGTGGTCTCTCCAGCTGCTGGAGATGTCTAGCCAGGTACATTCCAATTGGTGCATTGTACTCAATAATGGGTCTGATGAGGGAAGAGAAGAG